>NC_056731.1:96648875-96916375 GCF_019279795.1 Protopterus annectens | reverse complement strand
AGAGAACTTCATTCTGTCACAAACAGCAGTTTTGCTGTGCCTACAGATCAAAGACAGGAACTACAACCAGAGGTAAAGCTAACCAGCGGTGACTGGGCTGTTGGAATCCCATTAAGTGTTCATCATGGACATGCAGCACAACATTTAACTGCTGTATTTTATCATTATTTTCATGTTTCATACTGTTTCGATTTTCCTAAATTATTCTTATGCTGCAGTGCTGTTTTTTTATTGTGGCTAAGCTGCATTTATATCAGCCTATGCCCTATCCTTCTTTAAGGCTTCATGCCCAGGGTTTGACTGAAAAGGATCTGTGGACCTGTTCACAAACCCAGCTGGCAAATAAAGATAAATTACTAAATAAAACCTGTTGGACAGTGTAACCCCTAAAGAGAGCTACCACACAGAGTTTCCTTGTAAGCAAGGGAGGGGCAACTAGCAGTGAGATCAACTCAGAATTTAGGGTCAGGGGTACCAGAATGGATTCTTACCATATGCCAATGTGGCACTTCAGCTTATGTCTCCTTATCTGTTACCTGCACACAGCTAAGTCCCGGACAGCTGTCTACTGATCGGGTACTACATCTGAACCTAGGCTGGGATTACGTAGAGCTTATGACTGAGAAAGGCACTGCATGAGGTGGGTTTTCAAAACGTGTTCTTTCTGTTTTTTTATTTCAGAACAGCAGGTAGGTATTTTAATGTGAACTGGATATTATTGTGAAAAATACTTTTTGTGCATCTGCCATAAGCATTCATTTAAGTTACTAAGGGCATGTCTCCGTACCAACAATAACCAGTGATTTTAGTTCCTTTGATCATAAGCAGACGGCTCTCGTGTCTTGAAATATAAATAGCTCAAAATGTTTTTTATTGAAATCTGATAGCATATTGTGAATTGAGACAATGATCGGCACACTTTCTTTATTGCAAAATGGGGAAAACAAAGAAATGCAGAGCATTCAGAAGTATTTTCTGAGGGAGAGATTGTGGTTCAGTGGTTAATATCCCTGACTTTTAGCTCCGGTGTCCAGAGTTTAATTCTAATATCTAGTCAGCTATTTGTGTAGACTTCTTGTTCTCCACATGTCTGTGTGGTGTGGATTGTTCTCCTGTAAACTTGATGATTTGTTAGCTGCTGTAAACTGTCGATATAGATACAGCATTTACTTTTGCCACTGTGGACTGGGTCATAGTCAAAAAAGGTTTGAGACAGATCAGTTCATATATGTAACAAATGAAAAAAAAAAAAAAACCCTAAAATAGTTATTGTGTCTTTTCCACCAACTCTTTCTAGTAGCCTTAACAGCTGAATTTAATTTGTACTGAAAAAATTTGCCATAGGTTCATACTAGGCTATCTGCCCTAGGGCATTTATAAGCCTAGCCAGAATGTGTTTGGCTTTCGCCACCCATTTTAAATTTATTTTGCTATGCCCTTTTTCGAGGTTAGTATACTGTGCCTCTGTCTAACAGTGACACAGAAGTGATACCCGGGGTAAACCTACGATCTCCCATCCACTCATCAAGATTCCTCTTGGAGAGTCAATGAGGCCATGTCATCCATATTCCCTTACAATCAAGTGGTAACTTTATGCTGTTCAGCAGTTTCCATAGTCAAGTCCTATATGTGGCTGCCATTCTTGTGACTGGCAATTGCTGGGTTAGCACTGCTACCTCACAGCTCTTGGTTCTCCAGTTTGGTTCCTGGCTGGGATGTCTTCTGTGCAGAGTGTGCATGGCCTTCCTGGGACCACCTTTATTTCCTCCAGGTGCTTCAGTTAAATCCCACATCCCAGACACATTTGGTAAAACAATTATTCTCTAAGCTGCACACAGGTCTACATGTGGTGTGTGTGGGTATGCATGTGTACGTGTGTATCGTAGCAACCTGTAAGAGACTGCCATCCTTTTTTAGAGCTAGAACTCTGCTTAATGCCCACTTCTTGGTGGGATATGCTTTAGCTTCCCAGCAAACATGAAGACAATTAAATGGCTAAGACAGTGACTGAATGATTCGGTGAAGGAGGGCCTACTCAGTCACTGATTTCCTTCTTACTACTACTAGCTAAACGTTATTCCACAAAATATTTATAAGAACTTGCAACTGACTAGCATTTTCTTATCTGGCAAATTTTGGCGGTGGTCTCTAACTAACATTAAATCGGGCAGAATGCCTGTTCTACCTAAGCAGTAGCTTGTCAACTGGCCTACTCTATACAATCCATCTCTGGTCATTTGTATGATATTACATAAACTGCTATGTGTCTTAGTCTTCAAAAATTAAGCTTATTTTCTTGCTTTTCTGTGTTCAGTACAGCTGAGCTGCAGTCGACTGCTAAGTAAGGTGTGCTGCTAAAATCAAGAAAAGCAACTGCAGTAACATCCTGAAATCGAATACTTAAAATTAGACAGCTGTGGAAAGTTGAATATCTTTTTTTTTTTTTTTTTTGCCTTAGACACACATATCTATTAGATTACAGACATTTTCAAGCTTTGCAGAATGTGATTATGGCAGGGCAGCTAAACCTACTCCAATAGAGACATGTGGGTAGCCTTTGGTAAAGTAGGCAGCACTGGCAAAGACTAATTACCCTCCAAAACTTTTCTCTGTATGTTTTTATCCCTTTGTATCGGCTAACTACTCCTCCTTTCCTGCTTTTAATTTTCCATGATTCTCTTGCAGGGGGTGACAGCCAGTCTGTGTTGAGGTCACAATCCAGGGAGCCATCAAGTTCTCCCCCCTTGTTTACCGAACTCCTTATGGTTCTGATGACTGTGCTGTTTAAATGAGGTCCACAATGCCAGCCCAGTGACACTCAGATGCTTCCTTGCATGCACCTTAATCTGACTATGGTGCTAGTGCACTGCTTGATGGTTCACTGCGAATGTCTTGGTCCTTTTATAGTGTTGTACTTTCCAGCCTCCATTAGGGTTTAGTACTGCAGCAAACTAGGCCACCTTCCACCTCCCAGGATGAGCGAACTGGTACCAGCTGCTTACTCTATGCTCTCCCTACCAACTACTCCAGCACTCAGATCAGTCTGATGTAGTTTGGGTCCTAATCAAGATTCAGCCTTCTTGGTCAATGAACCAGCTGACTCTCCAGAACTGTGGCAAACGTTAAGCCAGACATACATATAGTGGCTGTCAATTTCAGAACAATCAGTGGGGATGCCACTGACACAAGCAAAACACCATTCTTCTAGACAAGTGGGCAAGTCAAATAAATATATAGGAAAGAAGGCACAAAATAAGCTCTGGCAGGGATAGGTTAGTACATGGATGGTTATGAATTTACCACAAGTTTAGAGAAAGAAATGCCTGTATAGGTGAAATTTTGGGCCAGCCTCTACATCCTAGACATGGTCCTAAGCATGCCACATATGTTGTTGAAGAAGTGTTTGTCTGTTGTTCTATGATAAGAACTTTATTCAGTGCTTTCACTATCTGAGAGTTTTGTGTTTGCATTTATCAATAGTTGTAAATCAGCCTCAAAAATACACATTTTTATGAACAGGAAAGGCTCTGCTCACAGAGCCATTAATGAAAAACTAATGCCTAAGATGGAAAAAGAATCATCTTTTGTGTTAGGAAAAGATTTATATAAAGATTGCGTATACCTGCGAGGAGTATAAACATAGTACCTATTACAGGGGTGATAGTGGGAAGAAACTGGAGAGAATCAGTGTTGGGCTGCACCTGCTGCCATACAGTCACTGGCACTATTAAAGACAGCAATTATTTTTAGCAGTATATGTAGCTAGAAATGGGCACTGCTGACTGACTTAACAAGCAGGGCAGTCACTACTTACCGTTCCCTCTACAATAAGACTTACGTGCTACATTTAAGTTAAAATCTAAATATCAAAACATTAATTCTGCCTTTGCTTCCTATTTTAAGTATATGTATTCACTATTGAACATTTTTCTGAATGCTTACAGTTCACAATTTGTCATTTTGCCAATAATCCTTGAGGGAGTTTATCTTACCTTTATCTGATGGAGCGATGGGACTATCAACAGATGAAAACACAGAAAGCTTTGCCTCATCAATGTCCTGCTGAGTAAATTTTCCAGCCTTTGCCCATTTCACTCCATTTGTGAAGGATGCAAGTGTTTCTGTAGAATTTGGATCTCTGAATGGAAATTAAAATTTATTGTTTAGTTACAAAACTAAAAAAAATAATTACATGCTCTGTAATGAAATAACTTTTGTATCATTTCAAATACATCCTCACCCTGTCAATAATTTTTCCAACCTTTACCAACATTGGCCTACAAGTTGCACACCTTGCCTGGTATTAGCACGCTACACACACTGTCATGGGAGAGAGAGCTGTCTTTTCCAAAGAAAGAATATATTTTGGTAAACTAATCATATACTCCGATATCCAGGCAGTGAGAGCAAATGTTGGCTGTTGATTAGAAATTATATAAGGCTGGCTTGGTTGTATTCTTTAATGGTATATTCGGCACACTAATCCTGCAATGCTCTCGCCAGTGGCCTTGCTGTGCTGTTTCATGCCACAAACTATGTTGTCTCAACGTGTGCTCATTATAAAGACCAGCCACATAGCTGCACCCACAGCTTTACTCCTGGTCTTCACAAGGGGATGCTCCTATGCCAGAGAACTCCATGCCTTCTCCCCAAAGTAAGGAGCAGATCCCCAGCCATTCAATTCTACTCGACTGTTCTTGCTCCTTATATTACAGGTACATTACTTGGATATGGGGAACCTATGTCAAAAACAGAGCATTCCAACTCTGTGCCACTGGTATCAGCTCCCTCTGGTAGCAAAACGAGACATTCCATCAGCGTCATTATATCCTCAAGTGCTGTGTGAATAATGTTAATACTTGAAATTGATACAGCTTAATTGATTGATGTTAGCTAAACGTAAATATAACACTGAACAGTCAAAACAGTACTTAAATTATTAACCTTGAAAGGGATGTGAGCAAGTGTTACTTAGTGAAAGGTAGGAACAGCCAATTTAACCTACAGTATCAGGTACGACTACTTATCAAAAATGGTTCGGAATCCAGGCCTAGTCATTATGTTGACCATTTTACACACTTTGAAATAACTACAGCAAAGTATAACTAATGTTTATGAAATCCATTTTGCAGTACTTTACCAGATAATGTATGCATAGTTGCTGGAAAAGCCTAAGAATGTCATAAGCCCTTTAAATGCGAGACTCAAAGGCAGTTCTCACGAGAAGCCATGCTGTGTATTTGTCTCTTAATGGCCACTAGTAGATTAACTTCGCTTGGGAAACAAGCTTTATAAATAAATCACAGTATTTTAACTGTTTTGGTCAGACAGATGTATACAAATTCTCCCTCATTTCTTAAACTGCTACCTCATAGGTAAGTTACTAGGCTAACTGCCTTTGTGGGTCATTTTAAGTCTAGCCAATTTCCCTCAAAGGTGAGAACCAAGCCCTGTACCTTGTGTCTGCAAGGTAAACACTAACCATTATGCCAATCCCTCCCTCAAAGCAAAATAATTAACCTCCCTGTATCATTAGGTTATGTTCTAATTAACCTCTGCAATAATAACAGGTAGGATCTAATTAACCTCCCCGACATTATCAGGTCATTGAAAGCTGTCTTTTTTTTTGTCACAGCTTTTGGTTTCCTTGTCATTCAGGGGTCTAGTACATAAATTTTTCCTCCCCACTACCAGTCAGCTTACACAGATTTATTTAATTCAAATGTAAGTGTGCTACTTCATACCGAATTACTATATGACTTCTGTACTTGAAGCTTTTCCCCCAGGACTCAGCTGTAAAAGGGAAATGCTCAAGTGGAACATTCCAGTGAAAAACAAATTATTCATCAATAGATCACACTTTGTTATCTTGATGTACACAAATGTACATTTGCTTAGAGCATCTGCTCTTTTACTTTACTGTATTTCCCTACATTAACTGTTGTATATGTATGCTATCATTCAATAAACCAATTTAAAATGTTGACATCTAATATTTTTGTAGTTCAAAACTGTTTACTGAAATAAACAGTGAAATATTGGCTAAATGTTTTCTGCTTCATTAGGTAAGTTGTTTCAGGCTTAGCAGTTCACTAAAGAATAAACCTGATGCTGTGTAATATATATACGGCCCATAGCACCAATGTAATAACTAGATGTGAGGCTTCTGAAATCAGTGGGTGACCTCATTAGCCTTAAGTAAATACATATGGGTAGTAGCCTGCTGCTGCAATGGGTAATGCTGCTGCCTTGCAGGAGAGGTTCCCCAGTTCAGTTCTCAGCTAGGGTGCCTTCTCTGAACCTACGTCTTCCCTGTGCTAGTATGCTTTTTTTAATTTGGGTGCTTCAGTTTCACCCCTCACTCCAAAGAGGATGTTGTAAGATGGGTTGGTGACTCTAAATTGCCTGTAGTTGTAACTGCGCGTATGTGTGATACTGAAGAAAAACCTAGCAACCTATGTCGGTTTCCTCCTTTGTCTGGAAAACTGTGGTTAATGGTGGCTGTCCAAGAGGTCACTCTAGGAGTCGGATGAGACTCATGGAAGAGCAAGAGAGCTAGTAGCTTGTTATTTTGAAGCATGTGCAGTCAAACTTCCTCAAGTTACTAAATATTAAGCACCCAGCAAAATGCCACATATACACATGCGAGACATGCACAATCAGTACACACAAGGTACCCCAGCAAGGAACCAAAGCAGAGAACTAAGTACTGCATGGAAGCAATGCTAACAGCTGCACCACCAGGACATCCCTAAACACAGTTTTGTTTACTTTATTTTGATAGGTGGGTGAGTGGTGCATAAGGGCTTCATTTCAGTCATAATATATTTATAATATAGCTAGAAAATAAAAATAAAAAATAGTAAAAAGAAACAACACAATTCAAAGCAGTACAAGCGTAGCTCAAAGGCATAGCTATGGTGGGACAAATGGGCAGCTGCCCTGGAAGCAAAGGGGGCATGATCAACAGTGCCAGCATCCAGTTTTTGAATACTTTTGCTGCACTTGCAGTCAGGGCTGCAGTGTTTCAGCATCCTGTGTATGGCATAGTGCAATACCAGCACTTAGAAATGAATACAGATATTGCATTTCTGGCAAGAGCTGAAGTACTCGGCACTGTGTGTGCATGGTATTTAGTCATAGTAAGCAGTTTGCTAAAATTTAAAGAAGAGCCTTTTTTGATCTCCAACTTAGGAGGAGGGGATATTTTGTTTTGTTCCCAACTGAGAGTTGAGGGATGTCAGATCATGGAACTGCAGTGGGTGCTAGATCAACTAACTATGGCTCTGCTGTAGCTTGACAATGGAATGAAATGTATTTTAATACTCTCTGATACAATTGATGCAATCCTGACTACAGTACCATCTGGCTGGATTCTGAGCCCAAATCACCAAACACAATACAAATATATAAAACAACACAAATATATTTACATGAAGCACTGACAAACAATATCTTGAATTTTTCAACACAAGGTAACAGGGTATGCAGTATTCTCACTGAATGTTTAGCCAAGAAAGAAAAATTCTCTAGCTGTGCGAGTGCGACTCAGTTTCAATCTTAAACTGTTGTGTGGAAGCTGTGCTAGACTTCCAATTTACAGCAAATGCTTTTAAACTTAGTAACGTATGTACAGACCTGCACCGGTGTACATTTAGTCAAAGCATCAAGAATTTCACTGTTAGCACTTCAACTAGTAGGATGCACTGATGTGGGTCTGGGGTATACTGGTTTTAAATTGGGAAAGTTTATTTTGCACTGCTTGGAGTTGCAAAAGATTGTTAACAGGATGCTGCAGCTACTGGCAAGGCATACTCTAGTGAGGGGATTGGTACTCCCACTGAAAGTGCTCATTCTGCCTCCTTTAAGTCGATGGCCTCTCTATAGCAGGTAAAAAAATAGGGCAATTACTTTATTTACAGTTCTGTAAATATACTTAAGTTCAACTCTTAACAGGAATGTAACCAAAGACTAAAACTTAAGGCTTGCTTATGCCTACAGGGATACAAGGAATCAAAGTCAACAGTCCATCATCTCACTAAAATTATTATACAGCTACAGAAGGAAAATGCAACCAGCAGGCTATACTGACCTAGCTTCTCTCTTTATGATATATTCACCAATGCTGAATTTTGTAATGGCTTTCATTCAATAGCTTAAAATAAACAGAAATGTGGCTTTTCAGTGCAACTGCAGCAGATTCAATGAGGAAAAAAATATAAAATTCATTCAACCCAATTTTAAAATGGAGAAGGAATTTCAGTGAATTCCCCTTATACAACAGCTGCAGCTAGAAACTCTAACTACAAGAAAATTACTCCTGTGGAATTCATTATTTTACCAGCTTTTACGACTGCACCATTACTGACAGCTTTAACTGGTCGATGACTACATGACTATTTTGTGAAACTACCTCACTGAGGCCAGACGTTTATGCCTTCGACATGTTTTTATGAGCAGCTTTCATATGTAGTGTAGTGTTTATTTACAACTTACTATAACCTTGCAGTAATCCAAATCCTAATCTGTATCCAAAAATAGGTACAGTGAAGTTATGCATGATGTTGCAGGACTCCCTCTCTGAAAGATATGCAGTTGTAGTAAGAACCCTTACAAAAGGTACTTTGGCTTATTTTTTTAAGATGTACAAGAACAATCAGGGTAGGTAAGAAATACAGTTGATGAATGCTGCCCAAAAGTAAAGAGAAGAAAAAGGAAAAAAAATAAAGCAAAAGACAATCATGCAGAACACAAAAATACTCACAGCTCCACTCAAAAGTGAAATATGAGCAGCAAAGAGATAAAAAAGAAAAAGCAGAACAAGGGGAAAAGGGGTATTTTGACCATCTATTTCGGGTCTATATTAGATCACGAACGCTTAAAAAAGTGAACAGTGATTAATCAACCCTATATAAGTGAAAGCTTACAATCTCGAACTGTCAGAACAGCGATTTTTTTCCTAGGGAAAAATAAATCGCTGTTGCAAAACACATACACACAACACAAGCACACCAAACAAACAGCAATCCACACACATACATCTAAAATCTGACAACTAACCCTACACTAAACTATACACATACCATTAACTATCCACTTACCTTAACCCAAACCCTAACCCTAAGGTCCATCACTATCGCACACTCACCTCACCCGCTCCCTAACCCTAACTCACCTAACCCGCCCTAATCCCCACGTCCACACAATCGCACACATACCTAACCCGTGCCCTAACCCTAACTCACCTAACCCGCCCTAACACTCACATCCACACAATCGCACACTTAACTGAACCCGACACACAACTTTCCACCACAGTACTGAAAATACCGAAGCAACAGAAACGGACAACCAAATTATTTCCCTAAGAAAAAATTCAGGTTTCTGTTGCTTCGATATTTTACACTTTCGCTTGCATAGGGTCGATCAATAACCGTTCGCTTTTTTAACCGTTTGGTGATCTAATATAGACCCTCTATTTCTTGGCAAAACCAGTCTGAATAAAAAGACAATGCATTAAGGTTGTAAATCTATACCAACATATAAACAAGCTCACTTGAGGGACAGGTTCCTAACTCAATGTATGGAATAAGTTAGCTGTACAACATAAGAGTAATACCGTGATTACCTTTAAGGCCAGTGTTGAAGGCTGGATGATTAGATACAAATTTACACCTTAATTATCATGTACAGCCCCTGGAAGATTTGGGAGGTAAGTACTAAACTGCTGACTAAAGGTGGTAAGAACTTGTGTGTTTATCTGCTTAAAGGTGTATATGGCTAAGCATCTTATGGCCCCCTTGACCACTTGTCTATCATTGTTCCTATGTTCCTAGGCAAGGGTAAAATCATACATCATCACTCACTGACAATTCAGGAAGTTAACATATAAGCAGCATGACTGTTGTAAAGGAAATGTAGTAAGGGTGTGAATTTCCAACTGGATAAAATCCAGTGTTAGTCAAATAAATAGTCTGCAACTTCTTAGAAACTGGGTCAATGGGTCCATTAGTATAAAATACACTTGCACTGTTTTAAATTGTGTTTCTTTTACTGTTTTTAATTTTATTTTCTGTTTATATTATAAATATGTTATGAGTGAAAAGGGGCCCTTATGCTCCACACACCTTTAGTTATTCTGGGAATAGTGTAAAGCTGGCTTTCCATGTTTTGTTCTTGTTATATTGTCATTACAGTGACTCTCCCTGAAGAAGAATTTGCATGACTCCTACACAAAGAACAAAACTTAAGAGGGGCTCCTTATTGAAATATCGGCAACTGTAATGCCGACCTCTACCCCCCCCCCCCCCCGAAAATGCAGGAGAAGAGCAAAATCAAACACCACTCTTCTCCTTTAAAGTTCTTCTTTGCAGGGGCAAGCCTACCTGCATCCCCAATGGAGGGGGGAGACCCCCCCAACACTTAAATATACCAACCACTAAACTGCTATACCTTGGAGAAAATGGAATATCCTGATAAATGACCACCACAGACAGTGTGTGTGTGTGTGTGTGTGTGTGTGTGTGTGTGTGTGTGTATATATATATATATATATATATATATATATATATACACATATATACATTATATTATATATATATATATATATATATATATATATATATATATATATATATATATATATATATATATATATATATATATATATATATATACATACACATAGATACACACACACACACACACACACACACACACACACACACAGTCCATTTTTTGCCCATGCCATTAAGTCTCCATAGCATGGGATTCGCTACAGTGGGGCCTGACATTTCAATGGTTAGTAAAGGTAGTTTTGTGTCTCTACAATTAAAAATTAAAAATTAAGTACAAGCTTAACTTACTGCCTGCATGACAGAATATCTCTCTTCTCATGAATTTCTCTGTCTGTATCGCAGAATATATAAACATAGCTAATTAAACTTGTTCAAAAGCAGTATGCATACAATGCATTTTACCATCTTCTTTGTACCAAGTTGTTCAGAGTGTATATGTCTATGTATTAGGAATGGCATACAGGGTATTGTCAGACCCCACTCTGATGGACCTCCTGCATATCCACAAAACAAACAGTACCAGAATTACCCGTTCTAAAGACTTGAACCTTGCCTGTGATATAAATAGGACCTGCTGGAGAAATAAGTATGTATCCCAGAGACTACCCCGTCTATGGAACAGGCTCCCCATCCATGCGAAGCAGAGTTTCTCCTTAATCCAATTCAAGTGCAACTTGGACAATTGGATGGGAAACCTGAAATTCATCCTTGGTTTGGCACCATTGTCTCTGATGCAAACAGGTAACCTGTAAATGGTTCATCTCCCAGGCCCATGCTTACAAAACTTGTCAGAGATTTGGGATGCATGGCTAGGCTTAAAAAGGCCCTTGTGATCATTACCTTAGTAAACACCTATGAACCTATGCAACTCTGGAAGCCATGAAATATCACATCAAAAGCGGTATTAATAGAAGCCACTCATAATGATACAGTATGCTTGAAAACAAAGTCAATACAACCTTCTATATGTATAGTTAAGCAGTATGTTTTTATAATCCATCCCAATTCATTACTACAGTGGCTGTGCTGTGAACCAGAGTCTGTGCAGACCCAGGTTTACCAGGTGAGAAAATCTTCAGCTTTTCTTAGTCTTGTTTATTTCTTCTCCAAAGTCACTGCCCAAGTACTAGCAATGACCACAAATGACCACAATAAATCACAAACACCCCAGTAAAGGACTGTGCAAGGCATCTTCCCAGAAGGCAACTGTTTCCATCCCTTGGGAATAACAGCCACTGTAGCAGTAGCAGCTTACCTCAGTAAAAACGAGGTTTAGTTTGCATGAATTACCAGTTAAAGATTCAGGTTTAGGAGGCAACCTCTGCTGACAAAACAGATATCATATTACTCTGCATAACTCAGGAATAATAAGCACTACTGAGAGTTAGCAGGGAGGGGTGATGTCCCACAGGTCTCTATACCAAGGCCACTTTCTTTGAATTTGTCTTTTCAGATAAAAAGTTGGAAATGGACTATGGATAAACAAACATGCTGATTGCTACAAACTAGATTAACACAATTAAGTCAATAAAAGATGATGAAACTCATGATAATCTTCAAATGCTAAAATGCTGCAACAGTAATGGCCTCACCTTTAAAGTCAATAAATATAGCATTGTGAGATGTGTCAAAAAGGCTACATTAGGATTACAAAATAAATGGGTGAATCATAAAAATGATGCTATCATTAAAGATCTAGGGATAGCAGTACACAGTAGTTTAAACAAAAATGTGCAGTTACCACTGTCAAGAAGCATACTCTACAGTCACTTTGGGGAGATCAATGTGCCAATTTATACCTTACTAAGCAGATCATTACAAAATACAGTACTGAGTTCCGTAGCCTTAAAAAAGTCAGGATGAAAGAGCTGGAAAATAAATAGCAAGTCCTTATCAAGAAAAAAAAAAACACAGGGATGGAAAACTCAAAAGTATTGAAAAAGGCTTCAGGAACTGCCAACTGTCACTGTATTCTAGTCTGAGAACCTAAAACTAAAACTAAATATTAATAAGACAAAAATATGAGAAATTAGACAACACATTGTAAAATTATAAAATAAAATAAGCTTCCCTCTACGATCAAGAGAAATTGGTCATTAATCTCATAAATATCTAATTTGTTTGAATACATATATATATATATATATATATATTAGTTTGCTATCAAAATGTAGAAACCTTTTGATCAAACCAGTTAGCCAAAATTGGTAATAATGAATTACCAAATTTTCAGAAATTGTAACATGGAATCCTCTCCAATAAATACCAACCTAAGGCAATGCGATCTAAACAAGCTAGAGACCTGCTACAACAAAATCGCCAAATTCGCCACAGGGGCATCCTACCGTAGTCACCACTGTCTCTCACTTGCTGAATTGGGCTGGCTTGAACTCCCTCACCTCCTTCAATGGTATCAACTCTCACTCGCCCACAAACTAGTAAACCATCAACTAAATGTCTCATCCCTCCAGAATCTACTCCAACCCTATCGCACCACCAGACCACTAAGATCCAGCAACAAAAATCACTTGCAGATCACTAAAGCCAATAACTCTACTGGTGAAGCACTATTCTCTTGCACCATAGCCAAATTATGGAACTCCCTCCCACCCACAATTACCTCCACACCATCATGCACCCACTTCAAAACTTTACTAAAAGCGCACCTAAAAACATGCTGGCTATGCCCTTGCAACTCCCACTCTAAAATCACCCTCCCCATCCAACCACTACCTTTCTTTCCACTCCACTAACTACCTTGATTATAGCAAGCTCAGATGCTCATAAGCCTAGTACTTATTATACAGCAGGAACTTCTTATTGTAACATTTGTTAATGTCTGTTATGTACTTCACAGATAAAGATTCTAATTGTCTACTGATGTACTATGTTCTTCATCTGTAAATATGTTGTAAGTAATTGCTATGTTATATTGTTAATCTCTATGTAATCCAATGTAACTACTGTCTGTTTATTTTAACTGTGGAGCTTTTCTCCCCGGGCCTCTGCTGAAAATGGACCTACGTCCAGTCGGACACTCCCGGTCAACAAATTTAAATAAATAACAAATAAATAAATAAATACATTTGAAAACTGGAAGTTCCAATGTCAAAAGACTGTGTTACTGGTAACATTTTTGCAGGGGGGCAAGCCCCCCTGCATATTGTATATTCCAACTCCATCTGCCTTGTCTTATGTCAAAAAATGCAAGACATTCTATGTGGATAAAACAAACCAGAAATTTATGGATCGGATAAGTAAACATCTATCTGACATAAAAAGAGAAGTTATTACTAGTGCTCTTTATAGACCCAAAGAGACAAAGTTTCCGCTCGTGTTTTTATGTTTTAAATTTTGTGTGCTACTAACAGTTCAGCTTATGGTGGAAATATTGTACATCACACTGAATTAGATGAACTTTATTGGATTTTATGCCTAGCTGCACATATATTACTAGGCTTGAATAGTGATGTCTCTTTAAAGGCTTTGCTTGTTGAACGTTAAAAGCATGTGTAATTAATTATGACATCACTATATAAAAGAGTTCTACTGATAAAACATTTCTGTACTAAGCCTGAAGAAGCCTGAAGGTGAAAGTGTTTTTATTTGCGTTTCATTAAAGTGTTCTTGGTCTACACTAGCAGTTCGTGCGTTCCAGTGGTTCTTTGTTGTACTACTCATATCTGAGACACAAGATGTACATAGTGTAAATATGCACCACATTTGGAATTACTGCACAGAAATTTCACCTGTATGGTATGTGATCCAGAGGGTCTACTTCACTTGACCTAAAACTCATTTGACTGACTTTCATTTGACCAACACCCAAATGAACTAAATTTCAAATTACTGACAACTCATTTGACTGACTCCCATTTCACAGACATTTAAGACACAGATTTGTTGTGGGTTTCCCTTCACCTGTGACTTGCTTGGGATAAAAAGAATTACTGTAACTTACACTGCTGACTGTCAGAATACTGACAGTCATGACAGTCATGTAAAAAGTAGTGTTGCAATGTTTCTAAATGTGTGTTTGTCTCTCTGCAATTTTATGGGAAGTATCTAAAGTAATTTGGTGAATGTTTTGTGCTTTCTCGGCAGTAGTGATAGCGTGTACAGTACTGTAAGGCAAGTTAAAGGTATATGCCCTTTCCCCCACTGTAGTGCAATCCTGGAGTTACTATATATATAATTACGGGGTGTGTGGGGGGCACAGCTCCCACCCCAACATTGGGCAGTGGGGGTGGGGGGCTAGTTTGGTTGTACATTGCCCAGTTTCTGTTAAGTGGGTAAGTAAATAGTTTTTAAGTTCTGGAAAGAACTAGTTATTGGTGTTCTAAGTGTGCATGTCTATGGTTTAAGACTTAGTATGTTGAAATTCAGCATTGTAAGCTGTCGGTGAAATGAGTCAGTCAAATGAGTTGTCATCAATTTGAAATTTAGCTCATTTGAGTGTCAGTCAAACGAAAGTCAGTCAAATTAGTTTTAGGTCAAGTGAATTAGATTCGATCCAGGAGTCATGTATTCAGAAGTTAGAGAGAAAACTGCAGTAGTGCTGTATAGCACACTTACACCAGCCACACAGAGATAAACCTCCAAAGAAGTATGGTGGGAAGCTATTAAACAATTAATTCATACTCTAGAAAAAATGTAAATAAAGTGTTTAACAGCTTCCCACACCTCTTTTATGGTAATCGTTGATTGCTGTTAGTGTTGTAGTGTGTGACTAGAGCTTTACAGTAGTAATGGGTACTTACTAAAAGCTTGTTAAGTAACTTTGTGATGTCAACAGGCTTATCTTTCCCTAAATTCAGAGCATTACTATAGTGATCCATACACTATAAGTCATATCTTTCAAAAATAAGACAAAAGGCATCACGAGAACACCTAGATCCTGGCAGTGTCCACAACTCGGTTGTTGAAATGGAGTTTGATGCAGGCCTATTGAGGGTTTCTGCCCTGAACCCACCTGCAGTGACATTATTTCTTAAATTCTCCTTGTACTCAAAACCTCAGAGGTGTGCTGAGAAGTCACTACAACTTGTTTGGTGGGGAAAGTATGGTCAATATTTCATTAATTTTCCTTACAATTAAACCTCAGAGGTACTATGCACAGATCACCGTGTCATTTTTGGGGCTGTGACAGTGTACTAATTTTTTTTTCACTTTTCACAATCATACCTCACAGGTATGCACACAATATCACTATATCTTGTGTTGGGGCAATGTACCGTCTCTATCAGCAACAGGCTGGAATGCACAACTGTGATAATTTTCTTTTCTTTTCTGACAATTACATATTAGAAGTGTATACAGGTGGCTAACTTTGGGAGGTAGGGGTAGGGAGACATATTGTGAATATACATCTGTGATCAACAAGTTAAAATATGTTACTATAATCTGGTGGTCCGTCTCGTAAAACGTTTGATTTTCTGGTAAATCGTTTTGTATCATACTTCTCAACTCTCCAGATTTCACAGAATGTCCAGATTTTTACCTTATATTTTTGGTAAGTTCTTCATAAAAAATGTGGTTTTCCGGCAAACCACTGAGGACTATGCCCAGTTAATAATGAGATATTCAAGGCTGAGACTTCATATCCGTCAGAAAATACATGCTAATGCAAAACCTGTTACTCTAGCAGCTTTCTAAGTTTATGAGAGAAATATTTAAAATATGTCCCTGATTTTGGTACTTTATACCCCTATCATTTTTTAGCTCTGTCCAGAACTCTTAAGCAAATGTTGAGAGGTATATAAAGGATTACAGTCAGTCACTAATGCCAGACATTAAAATTTCATACTTACATTAAACAGAAAATGCATGTTGATGCAAAACCTGCTCTATCAAAATGTTAAATGAATAAGTAATATTTAAAAATTGTCCCAGGTTTTGAGGCTTCATTACCCTGTTAATTTTCACTTTGAACAAAATTCTTGTGGAAAGAAGTTGATCGGTATGCCTCAGAAACATTTGTGTAGCCTTTACCATGATAACTATGAGCTCAAGCAGCCAGGAAAAGATGGTTTATAACTTAAATCATCTTCTAGCTGCCTGACCTTGTGGTTACCTCAGAAACGTCAATGTGAATGTTTCCATGTAACTGCTATTCGGGCAGACGTGTCAGGGCATATTGAAAAGAAAAAAAAAAACAAAGCATATTGGGCAGGTGTTGAAAGTGGGGGCTACTGCCCCCCTCGCTCTATGGTTCTAGCACCCATGGTTATAGAAAACGATCAAAAGAGGTTAGAAAAGATTGGGAAGACAGATTGAATAAGCAATTTACAAGGGGACAATGGCAGGACATACAATGGATATAAAAAGTGTACACACCCCTGTTAAAATGCCAGGTTTTTGTGATATAAAAAAAAAGACCACAATAAATCATTTCAAAACTTTTCCCACCTTTAATGTGACCTATAACCTGTACAATTCAATTGAAAACAAACAAATCTGTTAGGGGACAAATATAAAAAATAAAAAAAAAAAAACGTACAATACGTTGGTTGCATAAGTGTGCACACCATTAAACTAAATACTTTGTTGTGTGGATACACCCTTAAACTAATACTTTGAAGCACCTTTTGCTTTAATTACAGCATTCAGTTTTCTTGGGTACACACCTGCCATCAATTAAAGACACTCTGATTAACCCCAAATAAAATTCAGCTGTCCTAGTAGGATTTTCCTGATATGTACTCAGTTGCCTGCTACAGCAAAAGCCATTGTACGCAGAGAGCTTACAAAGTATCAAAGGGATCAAATTGTTGAAAGGTATCAGTCAGGAGAAGGGTACAAAAAATTTCCACAGCATTGGATATACCATGGAACACAGTGAAGACAGTCATCAAAAAGTGGAGAAAATATGGGATAACAGTGACGTTGCAAAGAGCTACCTGTCTCTCCAAAATTGATGAAAAGACAAGACAAAAACATGTCAGGGAGGGTGCCAAGAGACCTACAGCAACAGTGAAGGAGCTGCAAGAATTTCTGGCAGGTACTGGTTGTGTGCTACATGTGACAACAACCTCCAGTATTCTCCATATGTCTGGACTATGGGGAAGGGTTGCAAGACGGAAACCTTTTCTTACACAGAAAGACATCCAGTCCCGGCTAAAATATGCAAAACAATACATCAAATCTCCCAAAAGCATGTGGGAAAATGTGTTATGGTCTGATGAGACCAAGGTTGAACATTTTGGCCACAATTACAAAAGGTACGTTTGCCACAAAAAAGTACAGTTGTGTACCTAACATAAATGTAGATGTTAGAGTGTATTCACTGCTGCAGTCATTACTCTTGGGTTATCCTGCTGGCAGGCTACCCTCAGTCGGCCAGAATTCCAAAGGCTAGGTCTGGCATCGGTTGCTGTCGCCTCTTCCCTGACATCAGTGCGCCAGGGGTATAAAAGATGCAACTGACACCATTTTCTTCAGTTTTTCTTGCCCCAGATGTCAGGTGCCCCCAAATTGGTAGGCTGAAAAATATGCCAATAAAAAATGCATGCACAAAAATAACATTTCCTTCATCTACAAGCAAATACACCAAATAGGTTGTATAGGATAAGGAAGTGCAGATAAGTCCCAGCAAAGAAAAGGGGGGTGGTGAGTGGGTAACCTGGACTGCAACAGTGAATACACTCGAACATCTACATTTATGGTAGGTACACAACTGTACTATGTTCATCATGTTTCACTGTTGCAGTCATTACTCTTGGGTTGAATCCCAAAGCTGAGGATGGGTGGCTGGGCTAAATAGGATTAGGAGAGACTATGAGGCCCTACAGAACTGCAGTGGCAAAGCCTGCTCTGGACTTAAAGAGGTAAGTGGTAGTGCTTTGTGAAGGTGTGCACTGAACTCCAAGTTGCAGCCTCTAAGATATCTTTGGTTGGTACTCCTCTGAGGAAGGCTGCTGCTCTGGTGGAATGAGGCCTAATGCCCTTAGGCACTTGTTTGCCATGTTGAAAATAGCAGAAACAGATGCAATGGCCTATCCATTTAGAAATAGTCTGTTTTGAGATAGCCTTTCCTTGTGATCCTGCAGCATATGACACTAAAAGTTACTCAATCTTTCTGAAAGTTTTAGTTCTGTCCAAGTAGAAATGTAACTGCCTGTGTATGTCCAAAGAATGCAGAATTTTCTCACCCTTGTTCTGTGGATTTGGATAAAAGGTAGGCAAGTGAATGGTTTAGTTGAGGGCCACACTGGACACCACCTTAGGCATAAATGTAGGGTTTGTCCTCAGAGAAACCCTGTCTGGATGAAAAATGATGAAAGGTTCTACAGCCATGAGTGCTTATAACTCAAGAGACTCGCCTGGCAGAGGTTATTGCTAGGAGCAGAGCTGTTTTCCAGGATAAGAATTTTATATCTGCTGTTGATGCTGGCTCGAAAGGAGGCAGTGTGAGTTTTTCCAAAGCATAATTGAGGTCCCAGCCCAGAATTGGTGCTCTCCTTGGAGGCCTAATGTTTTTGGCCCCTCTGAGGTACTGCCTTATTAAAGGATGAGAAAAGATAGGTGGTTCCGTATTGTATGGGATGAAATGGCAGAGGCATGAATCTTAACTGATGAGAAAGAAAGGCCTTTGTTCAGCATCTCAGTTAGGTAGTGTAAAATCTGAGGAATATTTGGTACACACGTGTCAATGCCTTGTTCCTGGTTCCAAGCACAGAATCTCTTCCATTTATCTGCATAAGATTTTCTGGTACTGGGCCTCCTGGCCTCCAAGATAACATCCATAACAGCTTTTGAAAGAGGAGTGTTCTGAATGGCTACATTATCCGCCATGCTGCCAGATTTAAGGTCCTGAGTTGGCTGTGCAGGATCTGATTGTTTTGTTGGGTCAGCAAGTGAGAAGTTTGAGGGAATATCCACACTGGACCTTGAGACAAGCTCTTTAGGATTGGGTACCAGTGCTGGCGTGGCCAGTCTGGTGCAATCAGTATCATTTTTGGCTTCTCTTGTCTGACCTTTAGGAGTACCCTGGGAAGGAGAGGCAGTGGGGGAAAAGCATATACTGTCAGATTTTTCCAGCTTAAGGATAAGGCGTCCACTTTCCATGCTTGCTTGTGATAAATCCTTGTGCAAAATCTCTGCAAGTGGCAGTTGTGAGGGGAGGCAAATAGATCTATATCTGGGCATCCCCATTTCCTTATTATCATGCTGAAGACTTGTGGATCCAATTTCCATTCGTGGGGATCCATGAGGTTTCTGCTTAGTTCATCTGCAAGAGTATTTGTTTATCCTGGCAGGAATTGTGCTTGCAGGTGAACTTGAAAAGCCAATGCTGTGTCCTATAAGGTCATTGCTTGTCTGCAGAGGGGGTAGGAATGTGTACCTCCCTGCTTGCTTATGTACCACATGACCGTAGTGTTGTCTGTCTTTATCAGTAACTGTCCTGGATGAAGCAGGTCCTTGAAAGCTGTCAGGGCATTTTGAACAGCTAGCATCTCTTTTTGATTGATGTGAAGATGCATCTGGTTTGCAGGCCATGTGCCCTGAATACATTTTCCTGCCATATGGGCCCCCCAGGCATAATCTGATGCATCTGTTGTCAGTGTCTGTCTGGCTGTGGGTAAACTGAATGGCAGACCCTTGTTGTGGTGACAAGCTTCTGCCCACCATCGAAACTCCTGTTGCAGGCAGGGAATGAGTGCAAGTACTGTCTCCAGGCTGTGGCAATGCTGAGTCCAAACACTTTTTAGATACCATTGTAGTTTTCTCATATGCAGTCTGGCATGTGGAATTAGTAGAATGCAGGATGCCATGAAACCCAAGGCCTGCAGTATTTTCCTTGCAGATAAGTGGGTTTTTGTTGCCAATTTCTTGAAGTAAGTAGTCAGTTGCTTTTGTTTGTCTGGCGTGAGATACGCCATCTGGGCAGTTGTATTTAAGCTTGCACCCAGGAATATTATCTCTTGAGAGGGCACTAGTTTTGATTTATTTTTGTTTACTGTGTACCCTAGGCCAATTAGTAATCTTTTTACAAACGCCAGTTGCTTTAGAAGAATGTTTTTATTCTCTGCTTGAATTAGGCAGTCGTCCAAGTAGGGATATATTTGAATTCCATTTTGTATGCAAAATGCAATTACTGGTGCCAGGCATTTTGTGAAGACTCTTGGTGCAGTAGATAAGCCAAAGGGCAGTGCAGAGAATTGGTAATGCATTGAGCCAGCTATGAATCTGAGGTATCTTCTGCAAGATTGTCTGATTGGAACATGCAGGTATGCCTCTTTTAGGTCCAAAGTTACGAGCCAAGCCTTCTTGCCCAGCATGGGCAGCAGCTGCTGTAGAGTCAACATCTTGAATTTTGGAACTTCCAAAAACGTATTTAGTATAGATAGGTCCAGTATTGGTCTCCAGGTTCTGTCCTTCCTGGGTACTAGGAAAAGTCTGGAGTAAAATCCTTGCCCCTGCTCTTGTTGTGGTACTTGCTTAATGGCCCTCATGTCCATGAGGGCTGTAATTTGTTTTTGTGCCTCTGCCCATTGATTGTGTAGCAGGTCTGGTATACCTTTTGACCTTGGTAGAGTGTGAAAATGGAACTTGTAGCCTTGGGATACTATGTTCAGGACCCATTTGTCTTGGGTAACCATTTGCCAATTTGATGAAAAAAGTGCTAGTTTTCCCCCTAAGGGGGCTGTCAAAAGAAAAGTGCTTGGGTCTGGTAGAGGAAAGTCATTGGGACTGTTTCCTGTAAGGCTGTGATTTGTCTTCTCCGCTTTTGGGGGTAGGAGCACCCCATTGTTTAGGCCTGTATGAACCTTGGGGCTGAGATCTGCCTCTGGGGTGCCTGTATCTGCCTCTTTGTGGTCTGTCTGACACTGGAAAGGACCAATTTTTAGAAGGTCAGTTCCTGCTAAACCTGGGTGGCTGTACCTGTAAGAAATTCTTGACTGTTTGCATGGATTTTGCTTTATCCTCCATTTTTTTCAACACCTCTTCTGTTTTAGTACCAAACAAAGTATCATGCTGTAATGGTGCATCTAATAATTTTGCTTTAACATGATCAGGCAGATTCTGTTCCTTTAACCAAGAATGCCTTCTAATAACAGAACCTGTAACAGCGGCCCTGCAAGAGGCCTCCAGTGAATCATAACCACATTGCAAAGTATGCTTTCCCACTTGTTCAGCTGCATGCAATAAATCCTGCAATTCCTTGTTCTCTGAACATTAAGTATTTGTCAACAATTTCTGTTTAAGCAGTGACATTAAACATTGCTGATATTTAAGCATATGAAACTGACAATTTAAAGCCCTTACAGCCAGGGTAGCAGAAGTGTAGACTTTTTTCCCCCATCTGTCTAGAGCCCTAGAATCCCTATCAGAGGGGACAGGGTTTTTTGCAGTGGAAGCTTTAACCCCTTTGGGACCCTGAGATATAGTTTCTGGGTCAGCAGCGGGGTTTTTATATAGGAATTTATTAGAATCCGGGACCCTGTAGTATCTGTCTGGCTTAGCAGGTGCAGGGGGTAAAGAGTCAGGGGACAGGCCGGACTCTGAAAATACATCACCTACAATGTCTAGAGCAGGTGGAATAGCAAGGGGTCTGTGCTGAGGAAGTAGAAGAAAGTCTCTGAGCCTTTTCTTATATTCAGAATAATCTTGGCTCTCCAGTGGAAATGCTCCCTCATGGTATGCAGGGTTTCCCCAAAAGAATAATCCTCAGGAGGAGAGGCTGAAGGAATGGATTCTTCAGCATCAGAATCCTCATAGGGAAGCATGGAGTAATCCTTTTCAGAAGAGGAATCAGAGGAGATAGAAACCTGATCAGAAGAGTCATACTCTGTCTCTTGCCTAGGCCTCTTATCAGGAGGGGTTGGGAACCCCTGATCAAAGTAATTAGATCTTTAGCCATTTTGAGCATCTGTTTTTTAGGGATGGAAGTCTGAGTAGGAGAATGCTGTACTTGTTTCTTTGCCTTTAGAGCTGCTTTAGTCTTTGGCTTTGAAGCTGAAGATGGCTTAATATATAGTTGTGTAGGTCTGAAGACACCCTCAGAAGCCAATGCCTGCTCAGCAGCTCCGGACCCATCTGAGGGAATGATTTCCGAGTGTCTAATACCTTGAGTATCCAGAGACCCAGTCGGCTCCACGTGGGAATCGGAAGCGGCCTGTGGCTCTGAGGTAGCGGGTGCCAGGGGCTGCGAAAGCACCTCACTGAGAACCGGTGAACCGGCGACTGGCCTAGCAGAGGCCTCGTCGTCGGTTTTGGACCTCGGATGCCTATCCTTTTCCTTGCGTTTTTTTGTAAACTCCGGTTGTCAGCTGGTCCGATGGCATTATATAATTAAATCTTTGGCCAAAGTAATGAAATGCAAAATCAAACCGACGCTTAATAGTGCGTTGGTTAAATCTAGCACAAAACCGACAGCTAGCAACGTTGTGATCAGGGCCTAGGGAAGGAATACAGTAACAGTGAAAATCCTTATGAGGTATTTGCTTCCCACAAGAAATACAATTGTTAACTTT
The DNA here is from genome assembly GCF_019279795.1 of Protopterus annectens. NCBI lineage: Eukaryota > Metazoa > Chordata > Ceratodontiformes > Protopteridae > Protopterus > Protopterus annectens. Next base: position 96,893,322 of record NC_056731.1, on the reverse strand, counting down.
TCCTGACATCGGTCTGGAGCAAGAAAAAAGTTTCCCCAACGGGGTACTTAGCTTTAATGAAGACTTCGGTTCTGAAATTCGGATTTGAAAATCTCAGGAGTCGGCCGACCAGCACTTGCGAACTGCTTTTGCTTCGGGCACCGCGCGGCAAGAAAGACTGAAGAAAATGGCGTCGGCTGCATCTTTTTTACCCTTGGCGCACTGACGTCAGGGAAGAGGCGACAGCAACCGATGCCGGACCTAGACTTTGGAATTCTGGCCGACTGAGGGTAGCCTGCCAGTAGGATAACCCAAGAGTAATGACTGCAACAGTGAAACACGATGAACATCAATACTTTGCATCAAAAGAAAACCATCCCCATGATGATTCATGGTGGTGGCAGTATCATGCTTTTGGGTTGCTTTTCTTCAGCTGGAACTGGGGGCTTTAGTCAATGTGGAGGGAATTATGAACAGTTCCAAATATCAGTCACTTTTGGCCGAAAACCGTCAGTTATCTGCTAGAAAGCTGAAGATGAAGCGGAATTCCACCTTTCAACACAACAATGACCCCAAGCATACATCCAAATCCACAAAAGAATGGCTTCACCAGAAGAAAATTAAAGTTTTGGAATGGCCCAGCCAGAGCCCAGACCTAAATCCAATAGGAAATCTGTGGGATGACCTGAAGAGGGCTGTGCATAAGATATGCCCTTGCAACTGACAGATTCGGAGCACTTTTGCAAGGAAGAGTGGGCAAATATTGCCAAGTCAAGATGTGCCATGCTGATAGACTCCTACCCAAGAAGACTGAATGCTGTAATTAAATCAAAAGGTGCTTCAACTAAGTATTAGTTTAAGTTGTGCACACACAACAAAGTATCCGTTTAAGGGTGTGGACACTTAAGCAACCAGCGTAGTGTACATTTTTTCCCCTAACAGATTTGTTTTTCCATTGACTTTTAAAGGTTATAGGTCACATTAAAGGTGGGAAAAGTTTTGAAATGATTTATTGTGGTCTCATTTTTTTTATATCACAAAAATCTGTCATTTTAACAGGGGTGTGTACACTTTTTTATACCCACTGTACGTATGGCTCCCAAACATTCAAGAGTCTAGAAGATTTAGGATTTTTGCTTGGAACTGTTTGCATACATATTCTTATACTCCAAGCAGACTCTAAAGAATTTTTCTTAGGTAGATGACAAATGTTAGAGGAGTGATGGTGAAAAAATATGTAATTGGGAACATATGTTCTGGATGTGTAATGATTTGGCAGACTTTAAAAATTCCCTACACAGAACTCTGTCAGATACAACATGTGAGCAAACGGGTGCAACTAAAGAGATTACTTTTTTGAGCTCTGGGACACAGGACTTGAATTGCCTAGATATAGTAAGGCCCTGTTAAATTTAGGGGGGTGAAGTGGAGGGTGGTAGGAAGTAGTAGAGGTATGAGAGAAAGTGTTTGGGTGTAACAGCTTATATATAATTCTATGGTGGAGAGGGAGATGGTGATGGTGAAATTGCTATGGAGCAGGGTATGATTATCAGCCAGGGGTAGAGCATGAGCAAACCCAGGAGTTGGACAAGTGTGTTTTAAGAAGTTTTTTGAAGTGTGGGGTGCTCACGACAGAATATGTTGTGGGATAGAGTTCCATGTCTTGGAGATGCGGTTGGAGTAGATTGAGTCTCCAAAACTGTTATTAAATTTTATTATGTGTAGTAACAATTTGTCAAAGGATCTCAGGGGTCTTGTATTAGAGTATGGCAGAAGTAGGTTACACAGTGCCGATCACTTGTCATGTTGGTGTATCACACCATGGGCAGTTGTAAGATGGGTGAAGGTCAAGAGGTTAGGTAGCTCTAGCCAGTCTAGTTGTCGTAGAGCTGTACAGTGATGTGATTTATATGGGGAGTTTGAGGCGAATCTGGCTATTTTATTGTAGCAAGCTTCTAGTTTAGCAAGGTCTGTATTTTCAGACTGGTGAAAATAAGGGGAGGAGTAGACAAGGGTAGAGAGTAGGTGGGCCTTAGCAATACATTGTCTAGTGGAGTTGGTGAGATAAGGTGTTACTCTGTATAGAGAGCCTAGTTTTATGTGAACCTTTTAATAGTATGGGAGAGAGGTCTGTCAAACTTTGTGTTATCGATCATGACACTGAGTAGCTTTATTTGTGGTACAGTATCTACCTTGGTATTGTTTGATGAATAATCTGTAAAGTTGGTTTGTCAGTCTGAGTTTTTTTTTATTTGAAAAGAGCATTAATTTTGTTTTAATGGGGTTGAGAATTAGCTGATAGTTAGTGAGCCAGGATTCTACAGCTGCAAAGAACTGCTGGGTTACGGTTTGGAGTTAAGAAAGTGAGGGTGCAGTACAGATGAGTGTGGACTCATATCTATACTGTATGATGGTAGTGACCTGGATGGTAGTATGTAGTTTATTCGTAAAGATGGTAAAGAGTAGTGGACCTAGGATTGAGCCCTGTGCTATTCCTAAGATGATGTGTAACAGAGAAGAGTTCAGTTTGCCATTTGACGGCTTGTTTTGGTCAGACAGGTAGTTATGAAACCATGTTAGGGGAGATTCACTTAGCTTTAGAGTTGAAAGTTGATTGAGAAGATTCTAGTGCAAGACTGTATCAAATGCTTTGGATAAATCTAAGAAGACTAATACTAGATGGCCATTATTTCTTAGTTGATTTATTGTATTTGTGAAACTTATGAGGGGAGTAGTGGTACTGTGACTGGGTCAGAAGCCATGCTGGGAGTTGGTTAGAAGGTTGTTAGTTAACAAGTAGTGCATGACTTGGTTGTTAAATACATTTTTCTGGTATTTTTGATAGTTGTGACAGAATTGCTTATGGTCTGTATTTAGAGAGTTCTGTAGACAGATGTTTCACCTTTGTGTAAAGGTATGATGTAGGAAGTTTTCCAGATTTTGGGAATGTATTGTTCTGAAATTAAGCAACTGATCAAAGTTGAAATGGGATATGCAATGGCATCAGTGGCTATCTTTAGGTATTCAGAAGGCAAATTATCAGCAGCAAGGGATACGGGCTTTAGTTTGTTGAGCATTTTTTACAGTTCTTGTCTGGATGGGTTTGAAAGAGAAGGTATTAGCATTTTCACTGGTTCCTTTTGGTATGGTTAGTGGGGTGCTACCATTGTTTTTTTGTTAGTGATAGCATGGAATTTGTGAAATACATGTTAAAATGGGTGGCTATACTATCTGTATTATTTTCGGTGGTTGGGGTTAGAGTAGAGGATTGACCACGGTGTAGCAGTTGGTTTATAGCAGTCCAGAATTTTTGTGGATTGTTTTGGTGTTTGTGTTGGACTGTATTATAGTATGATTTCTTTTTTGTCATTTTTGATCTGGTTTTTGGCTTTATTTCTTAGTTGTCGATAATAGTTGTGGGTAGTTTGTTTTTGTTAGCGTGATACTGTGACCAAGTTTTATCTCTAAGTTTAAGTAACTGTTTGGTATCTGGACTGATGACAGTTATACAAAAGAATATATGTGATGTATAATGTATGTTGCTGGAAACAAGTTATTATGACCCTATACAAAACAAACAAAGAAAACAGAAATTTAAATGTCTTCCTTAAGCAGCTCTCCCCCTCCTATATATGTAAACAAATTAGAAACGCTATATATTGCTTAAAGGTTTTACTCCAACTACTTTCTGACAGGTTGTTTCACATTCTCTGCCTGTCTTGTCTTGTCATCTTCATTTGGTTAATCTGTGTCAAACTGTATTGGTCAAATATAACTGAATGGAATGTAGAATTTGTACATTTTGTGGTCAACATTACATGCATTTAAACTGAAGTGAACAGAGTAAAAATGAAGAAACGGCAAGAAGGATTAAACAGCTTATGCCTTCTCAGAGAAAAAGAACACCATGGAAGAGATGGTGACATAAACAAATAAATATATCTATATCTATATATATATATATCTATATCTATATCTATATATATATATATATATATATATATATATATATATACACACACACACACACACACACACACACACACACACACACACACACACACACACACACACACACAATCTTTAATTTTGAAAACTAAATCACAGAAGTATATAAAAAGCATGTACATCTGAATATTTTAAAGGACAATCTGGCTGCCTTTAATGTGGATATACTTTCACATCTCACTGCTTCTTTAGACAGAAGACTCTAGAAAAGCATGACAATTTTACAGCAGTCACCCAAGTACAGCACAATCCTGACATCTGGTGGTATCTCTCAGTACACCTCACTTTCTGAAACACAAGAGACAGCAACTGCAGGATCTGCCGGCACTCCAGAACAACATATAAGAAATTCTTAAATGTGCAATGTAAAATATTTAGTAAACTTTTTTTCTGTTAAGATTTTATGTTTTAAAACCCTTGTAGTGTGCAATATTTAACATTAACAATACCACTATGAGTTTTATTATGAGGAAATCTTTTACTTCACAGACTCAACTGGTCATAATGTTCACCAAATTCTGATGTTTATACACCACCAAGGGCTACTGTACTTTTCCTGGTTTTCAGCAAAATGGCTATTTAAGGAAAAGCTTTCTACATTTTTCCACACTGTACTGCTTACTCACTTTGAACATCATGTGAAGTGGGTACAGCACTGTGGACAATCCTGGAATATCAGTCTTCTCCAACATAATACTGTGCAATTGGGCAAAAAAAAAAACTGGGCAATTCTGCTGAAAGCTTGACTGGACTTGTTACCACTTGAAGTGTGACTCTCACTGTCTTCCATCAAATGTTCAGCTAATAATATGTCCAGGTTATTAAACTCTTGAGTCATCAAATTCAGCTTGTGACTGGCTACTTTTGATAGGTGATGCTCCATGCCTGAGAAGCAACAGGTATGGATAGCTACAAATTAATATTTTCTCTCCAAACACATGACTTTATTTTAAATACATTCCATACAAGTATGTGAGCATTACTGCCACAGTAAATGTGAAACAAATGGGGCACCTGCCCTGGGCACCAAGTTTTAGGAGTTCCTGAATGTTATATCAGCTTTCAAATGTCATTTTTAAGAAATTAAATCATCTCAAAAAAGAAAATAAAAGAACAGACAGTTTTACAAGCTGTGCATAAGGGATTGTAACCACTCACATAATAGCTTGGAAGTTGTCAACATTTTTTTTTTTTATTGTTCTTTGGTGGGGGTGGTAAACAGGTATGCTGTGCAGGGTACTACAGTCTCTTGCTACACTGCTTTACCCCACATGCTAATTAACAGTTTTAAATATACCTTTTATAATCTGCATCCCTTACTTCTGTTAGCCTTGACAATGATGCAAGGACAGGTTGGAGGTTACATGCTCAAAACATAGTTCAGTGGAAATCTCTTGGCAGCTGAAGTGTAGTCTATTAGCACTTGACAGAGCCAATGGACTCCCATATTTAGTAAAGATATGTTTAATGTTTGCAGTTACATGTCTTTGCTATAAGTTTTGATAAAAGTAAACTCAGGATAATGTATGGAATCATATCATACACACACACAAAAACCTTACCATTTAGGTGAACTATTTTTTCCCTCTTACTCCCCTCCAAGGTTTTCAAGTTAATTAACGTACTATCAATTCCTCTGGTGTTAAGGGTCTCAATTTCTTTATTCATATGTGAACAATAAAACTGATTTCTAGACAACCTTTTTCTTTTCTCACACCCTAAATGTCCTCTATAAAACAGTACAACCAGACATGGATTCATCATCCACTGAATGATCGAGGCAGGGGATTGCAATTTCAGGTCTGTCTCTTGCATGCATACCTCTACAGATGCACCACCCAGATGACAACGCCAAGTGCTGTTTGGGAATCACTGCATACAACTGACCCTAATGATCTTGATGCAGTTTACTAATATCTGCTAGCTACTGCCACTGCTAAGAGATCAGGCAAACTTCACCCCCCCAAGTGAATGAGTCAGAGTTGGCCACTTGCTTCAAAACACCCTGGTCAGCTCTTTAAGTGCCTAGGCACTAATCTATCCAGAGTTACCGGGGTCATAAGCCAAAGCCTTATCCAGCTGCACCATGGAGCTTGCCCATAACGACTCCTTCAGCTGCTTATAACTCTCTTTCTTAAGTGCTGACTTAGGCTTGCCAGTCAGATATCTTTGGATGAACAAATATTTATTTATTTATTTATTTTTTTATTTATTTTTCATAAGATTCATAATCTTTTGAAGCCGCCATTTGCAATTTCTTTGGCAATCTGTGTTCACATTTTTACAAACAAATAAGTGTTTAACACATTCTGCATGGACATGAACATCTTGCTCAGTGTTACTTTTCCCTAAAGTAGACAAACTTGCTCTTCTAAAGGTATTTATTACTGTCACATAGTTATCTGAAATATATTCAAAAACAATACATATTTTCAGAGACAAAACAGTGGTGACTGGACTCATGGAGGCACTTCCCTAAAGTCTTGGGGTAAAACAGCAAATTATAGTTTATACTCCATCTCTGCTGCCACAGGTCTTTCTTACATGTACTTGCAGAACTTCCCACAGTTAAGAACTGTGCCCTGTGTCTCTTCTTCCAGCAAGACATATCCTTCTGCCACAGTAATTTTAGGGGAAGCACAGATCACTTGAAACAGCAAAGGGTTAGTTTGTTAAAGCAACAATGCTTCTAAACCATAGCACATCCACTAACATCTTCTCTGATTTACCTGCGTCACAAAAAACATGAACACTGATTCCTTCATTAAGCTGTTTATGAACACACTCTACTTCAGTGTTAGCTCTTTGCCTTAAATCACATAGTTCTGTCTTCCAGAAAATTCTGCAAAGCTCGTGTACTGGCTGACAGAGGTGGAATAAATTTCTCCTATATTTCACTAAGCCAAATGCTCTTCACATTTACAATTCATCCTGTAGTGCAGACATTTACTCACAGGAAGTCACTAGGCTATTGGCCCTGAAGCCCTTATAAGCCTAGTCAAGAGTTTAGCCCATGTTTAGACAACTCAGCACCCAAAGCCCCTGTTCAGCAGGGACACGGGTGGAATCCCAGGGGTGTATTTTCTGTTTCCCATTCAGTTATCCAGGTTGCATAGGATCACAGGAAAATGACAAAGCTGCCAAGCATTGAACTCAGGACCTTCTGAACTACAGTCAGAGCAACAAACCACTACACCAAATCAGCTGTAAAAGTCATCACAGCCAAGTCTTGAACCCAGGACCCTGTGCACTACAGTCAGAGCAACACACCGCTATGCCAAATCAGCTGTGGAAAATAACCATCCCTGGCAAGTCTCAAACCCAGGACCCTGGGCACTACAGTCACAGCAACATACCACTACACCATATGAGGTGCAAGTCATCACTGCCAAGTCTTGATCCCAGGACCATGTGCACTACACTCAGAGCAACACACCACTATGCCAAATCAGCTGTTTATTTTCTCAGAGCCAGGTTGAATGCCTGATGCTGGCAAACTGTCATCTAGGCAAATTAGTTCACTTACCCTAAAATGTCACTTTACTTATTTAGTTTCTGTTTGGACTTGTATCATACTCTACTCAGTTCTCATCTCAGACCACGTCAGCAAGGAAACATCCACTATTGTCCTTTAAAGAGATGCTACACAGCTACTTCTCAGGCCAGAGAGCATGCAAGACATGTTTTATGAGAGCTGCCTCTCTCCCAGTTTAAAAAAATGCACACTTGCTGCTAAAAAAAGTTTAACTACTATCTGCAGTTTTAAAGTCTGGATGTATGGCGAGTCTTTCATTGATAAAAATTTACTCAGCTACAGAAGCTTAGCTACGGTGGGGTGAAGGGGGCAGCTGCCCTGGGTGGAAGGTGCTAGGCTTCCTCAGAAGCAAAGACAGACATTTTGGAAGAAAAATGAACATTTGTGGAAGATACAGAAAGACAAAAATCTGCTGTTTATTGCATCCCTGAGTGGAAGGTGGGTATAAAATGTGTGGAATGCATTACTGAAAAGTTATATGAATGGAATGGGGTACCTACAAAAGACATTTTTAAAGAGACTGCTCATAGGGTATTTATCTTTCAGCATCTAAGGACAAGATCCTCCTTCCTGCAATTTCCATCTTACACCATAAAAAAGATGATTTTTTTTATAAAATATTATTCCTCAAGGCAAACTGGTGAAAATCAGAGATTCAAGTTGTGTGTGACCATCACCTCACATCAAAAATGAAATTAAGACCTACCTTTCAAGCAGACAGTAAAATGATACACAATGGAAAAGCAAATTATGGCTTTTACATCCTGCAAAACTGAAGGTGAATCTGCTGGGAATATGCGCCGGCAAAAATCAAACAAGTGCTACAAGATTCTCCTGAGCACACAGTGCATTTAGCAATATACCTAAAGTTGGAATTAAAACATAATGGTAATAGGCAGCAGAATTATCAATTGGAACCTGTTCCTTTTTTTCCACAAAAAGATGGAATGGCAGAAAGCTGTTATTTAATATGGTTAATAAGAAACTGAATGGTTAACTACACAGTTAAGAAATTTCCTTCAATCATTCTATATTGTAATATGTTTCCCTAGCTATCTCTTTTTCTCAAAAAAAATTTTCATTTTTCAAATACAGTTGAATAAATTCCATAGTATTTGTATATAACATCTTAAATAACTATGTACACTATTTACATTGGGTCTATATTAGATGAACGAAAGTTCATCTTGGCGAATGCTCACATGAGCGAATATTGCAGAACTCAAAACCGCAGTTGTAAGATTGCGGTACATTGAGGATGGGAATATTTGCCCTTTCCTCACTGTAGTGCGATCTCGGAGTTGGAATATATATTTAATGGGGGGTGTGGGGGTGCAGCCCCACAACTGCAGTTTTGTGTACCTGGATATTCGCTCATGTGAGCATTTGCTAAGATGAATTTCGTTCATCTAATATAGACCCATTTACATCAGCCTGAGACTATAACAGAGCTCAATATATACAATTACTTTACAGGTATAACAATCCAGTTAGAGTGCATCTGTTCAATTATTGTAAAGTGTCAATCAATGATAAGACTTTTTTCCATGGATTGTTAATAAATGGCTTAGGATGAATCCTTAATTCTTTAATTTTAATTTCCAACAATGCTGTGGTCTTCAGTAGGCTGTAGAAGTCTTCCACAGTTGGTATTGTGTTTGTATTCCATCTTCTTGTTATACACTTCCTTGAGAATGCAAGTATTGTCCAAACTAGATACATATTTTGAAAACCTCCGTACGTATTTAATAATACTAGAGCTTTAGATAAGTTAAACGATTCATTAAATAAAGCTTGTAAAAAGTTTTTAATACCATTCCAAAATGGCTTAATTTTAACACAGCCTGTGCTCCTACATTTGCAAATTTAATTTTGGCAAAGTGGGAAGAAACATTTGTTTTACATTTAAAGTTTAGTTCCTGTTGGATGCTATATCGCAGTTTTTTATACGATATAGTTATATTTTGGATGGGAAGTAGTAAAGAATTTGAGGAATTTATGGAATATATAAATAATAGTACAAATTTTTTTAAATTTACCTATAAAACATCTTATGAAACTCTTCAATATCTGGACTTGGAAATTTATAAGTTAAATAATAATAAATTAGAAACTAGAATACATAGAAAACATACTTTTTGTAATTCTTTCCTTCACTAGTGCACATCCAGCACACTGTAAAAAGAATATAGTGAAGGGACAATATGTTAGAGGTAGCAGAATGACTAGCTTGGATAGTGACTTTATTAATTAATGTAATTTTCTTGAAAAAATGTTTTTAGATAGGGGGTATCCTAAGGAATTTATTAATGCTATTAGAATTGAAGTAGAAAAGGGAAGAGAAAATAAATTTAAACCTATTAAAGGGGCTGTTAACACCATTGATATAATACATAATGATAATGAGTATAAAGAGATAGAAAATGTCGATGAATATCAACAAGCCTTAGTTTTGGAATTTAATGCAACTAATTACAATATAAGAGGGGTTTTCCAGAAAGAGTGGGAAAAATTTATCTCCCTTTCTGATTTGGAGAATGTACCTAAAATAATACCAAAGGTAGTTTACAAGAATTCAAGAAGTATAAGGAATATTTTAGAAAATAAAAATAACAATAATTTTAATTCTTATAGGAAGGGTGAAAGGAAATTGGGCACCTTCCAATGTGGAAGGTGTAATCAGTGTGAGTTTCTTATTAATAAGGGGGATGTATTTTTGGAAAGTAGAAATAGGTGGATTAGAAGCAAAGGACATTACAATTGTGACAGTAAGGGGTTAGTATATCTCGCTTTATGTGGAAAATGTAATGCTTTTTATGTGGGGAAAACAGAGAGAACACTAAAAAGAAGAATATACGAACATATTTATGATATATCTAAAGGAAAAGAAACAAATGCATTATTTAAACATTCAAGAATATGTGAAGGTTACAAATTCTTCTTTTTAGTATTGGAGCAGATTAAAAATGACATTGGGGTGGCCCATGGGAAGAAAAAATAGAGTGTAAAGAATTATGGTGGCAAGTAACCCTGGAAGCAGGAAAATTCCCAGGGTTAAATGACTATCTTTCCATTTTGCCACTACTAAAAATAAGGGCTACAAAAATGTAAAGAAAAGGTACTAATGTAATATTCTTTTATGACAATAGATGGTGGTGTTCCCCCACATTTTGTTTAGTAAAGAAATGAACTATATAAGCATTGCACTTATAAGCACTTTATTTTTTATAAGATTTGTTCTCCTATTTTAAGCAATATTCAATTTTGATGTTTTTAACTATTTTAAGCAATATTCAATTTTGATGTTTTTAAAGTATTTAATGAAATGAAACTTATTTATTAATATGACTGTAATAATATTTTTAAAGTAAGTATTTATTTTATAATGAATCCACAAGAGCAGAACGTAAAGGTAATAATGAATATTTATGAGCCATTGAAAGAATGATTTGAGTGTTTGAAACGTAATTAAGGGATTTTATTGGTTTATATTTTTTAAAAGGTGTATAAATGTAATTGAGGTAATTAATTAATTCATCTGATGAAGTCTGAATTGTGTGGACAAAAACGCATGGTTGTATTCAAAGCGTTCATGTTTGCTTTTTTTGCGTGGTGAATAAAGTGGAATTATTATTATTCAGTTCGTGCTTGCTGTCTCCGTAATTACAGCATTTCTTTTGGTATTACTAGTGATTTTCAAGTGCTTCCACTTGTTGGTTTATTAATTTTAACACAGTCAAAAAAAGGGATTCCAATCTGCATTGTGTATTTGCTCACATCTCCAACATATTCTCTTTGTGGAAGAATTAATTTTAGTAATTCTATCTGGAGTCAAGAATGCTCCGTGCAAGCATTTCCAGTGTTAAGGATGTATGTTTTATTGATAATAAAATATTTGATTTAATTTCTTCAGTTAGCTGTAATGAGTGTCCTTTTGTTATATAACTTCAATATGAGGATTTGGGTGTTTTATAATTTATCAATATCTTGTAAAATTTCAAAATACTATTTCCCATGTCATGATCATTATATATGATTTCATATAGGTATTTCATAAGTTTAGGTATGAAGAATTACTAATTATTCTGCATAAATCTTGTGAATAAGTTAGAATGTTTTGCATAGCCAATCTTGTTGTGGAATTCTGTATGTTGTTTCTATTGTTTGCATATCCAGAACTTTCGGTTTTTTTATACACTGAAACCAACAAACAAATCCTTTCTCTTCCCAGGAATTAATTATTTCTCTATATATTTTATGTGGATAGCTCTTTGTAACTATGAATGGTGTTAAAAGATCAAACCAGATTTTTAAATCTATATTTGCATTAATAAATGTCCTAAATTAGTCTATGTAATAATTAATCATACGAGTTTTAGTGGGCTTAGTTGTGTCATATTGCATACTAATACACAATATGTGCCACGGCAAATTGTTATCTATTTGAAATTTTTTGTAACTCAAATTAGTTTATTCATATTAGAGTTAGTAACTTTTTCCAATTTGCAGAATAATTTGGACTTACCCAATCTGAGATTGTTTTAGATATTGATGCTTTTATATATGTTTCTATATCAGGAAAGTTTAATCCTCCCTGTTTCCATGGTCTGATATGATGTATTAAAGCTATTCTGTTTCTTTTGGGAAACCATAACAATTTTATTCAGCATTTGTTTATTTCTTTGAGTATATTCCTTTCTGGTAACAGCTGTGTTGCCAAAGCTATATATAGAATCTTGTGTAGTAAAACCGTTTTTATTAACTGCAGTTTATCTTCAAATGTTAATATTATTTTGTTCCATTTTTCCACATAGATTGTAATTGTACTAATATTATTGCAGTTTTTTGAGACTAATTCATTATTATCCTTGCATAACTCAATTCCTAGATATTTTAAGGTAGATTCTTATTTCCCTACAATGTGATTCCCCTTCATTTGCAATTTATTTTATTTAAAAATAAAAAATTTGATTTTGATTTATTGAAATGGAGTCCTGAAGTCCTATAAAATGTCAATTAAAATATCTAATTCTTCTAATGTCTCTTTTGTATTGGATAATGTTAATATGTCATCAGCAAAGAGCATTACTTTAGAATTGTATTGTTCATAAACATATACTCCTTTGATTTTTGTACTGTTACATATTGAATCTGACAATATTTCAATAGCCAAAACAAACAGAATCGGTGACATGGGACATCCTTGTTTAGTACCATTTGTTATATGTATAGATTCAGAGATGAAAGGACCTAGCTTAACATACACTAAATTATTTGTATATATATTCTTTAGTAGATGAGCAAAGGAATGAGAAAATTGAAATAACACCAACATTTTGAATAAATAGTCCCAATTTAGGGAATCAAAGGCTTTCTCTATATCTAAGCCAATTATGAGTGTTTCTTTATTTTCTTTATTACTATAACCTATAAGAGAGATTACCCTTTGAATATTGCCATGTGTGTGTCTATGATATATAAATCCAGCTTGATCATTATTTATTGTTTTGGATAGTTGTATTTTCATTCTGTTAGTTAATATTGTCATAAATATCTTATAGTCATTATTTAATAATGATATAGGTCTATATGAGGTACAGAGGTTTGGGGATTTGTTTTCCTTTAGGGCTGATGTGATTAAGGAATATCTCCAAGAGGGTGGTATTACAGCTTGTGACTGAATTTCTAATAAGAGTTTTACGGAAGACGAATAGTATCTTTGAAAGAAAAAGTTTATATATTTCCATAATTATGCCATCTATACCAGGAGCTTTATTATTTTTATCCTCTTTTATTGTATTGGTAATTTCTTTGAAGGCTATGGGTGCTTGCAAATCTAATTTTAATTTTTCTGGTATTTTTTTACATTAGAATATATTTCATCTAGATTTAATCGACTGATATGTATATTTTCTTTTTGGAAATGTTCCATATAGTGATTTCTATAGGCATCAAGAATGTCACATATCCGAGACACGTTTCCCTTTCTTTTCATGGAAGATACTTTTAATGTTATTAGCTTTTGATTGTATTTTGATTCTTGTGGATAAATTATGCAGATATTTGGGAGAAGTGGCCAAGGTATTAAATTTTAGTGCTTCTAAAGCTAAGCTAATTTTGTGTGTTAGAATTTAGTTGTATTTACCGTTTAATACTTCTACTTTCTTTTTCATCTCCAAATGATTTTGATTTTTTCAGTTTTTACTGACAAAAGTTTGGATAGTAGATCTAATAATTCAGAATCCCAGTCTCTGATTTTTTTTTATACCAAGTTAGGGATTTACCATATATGTAAGCTTTTAATGAGTCCCATATCATTATTTTATTTATCTCTGTGGTGTAATTAATATCTAAGTTGTTGTGTCTTTCTGCTTTTCCCGGTTAGGGGTCGCCACAGCGGAACTCCGGTCCGCTAATGATTGGCAGTTGATTTTTACGCATTGAGTTGCCAGCCCTGACGCACAACCTTCAACGAAGGAAAGCCCATTCACGCATGTCTCCACGCAGAAGACGCTCTAGCTGAGAGTCGAACCGGACAGTGTCTTACTGTGAGGCGACAACGCTACCACAGCACCACTACCGCAGTGTAATTAATATCTAAGAAAAACTGTAATTCAGATAATAACCAGGGTTTGAACTCTTTAATTTTAGTTATATATGCTGGAATTCTGGAGTTAAAGATTAATGGTTTGTACCCATTTTGAAATTTTAGTATCAATGAATTGTGGTCTGAAAAGGGGCATGGAGTGACTGAAAATCAATGATTTTAAAGTGTGAGTCATGGGCAGCAAATATTTTATCTATTCTAGTTTGGGTATCAAATCTGTGATCTTGATGGGAAAACAACAAAGATTTATCTTCTTTAAATTTGAAAGCATCTACAAGATGAAATTATTCTACCCACTTGTTTAAAGCTTTTGATACAACAGATGTACACAGCGGTCTTTTATTTGTAGTTTCAGAAATAGCAAATATACAGTTAAAATCTCCTCCTAATATTAAGGCGCCTTTATAATTACTGGAAATTAAATCCAAGTGTTTTTTAACAGTTCCTGATCAAATGCCTGGGAACAAGTACAGATTGGCTAGGGTCCATATTCTGTTATTATATTTAACTATTACTAATGCCATAAAGTCTTATCTTCATACTTATGATTTCTGGGTTAATCACATTTGTTTTCCATAAAATTGTTACCTCTTTTGTCTTGTAAGTGGGTTGCGCCAATATCATATATTCCTTAGGATTCCATTTGTAATTGTCATTTGTTTTGAAATGAGTTTCTTGAAGGAAGACAATTTGTGCTTTGTTCAGTTTTAAATATTTCAGTAGATTTGATCTCTTGCTAGGATTGTTTAAGCCACTGGTATTTAAAGATAATAAAGTTAAATCCATCTTAGGTTAGACTATGTATTTTTTTTTTGTTTTGTTTTACTGTGACTATTAAACATTTTCCTCTGATAACTATAAAGCATATGTTTGAGCTTTTAAAGGAAATTATCAGTTTTATACTTTGAGTGTTTACCAATAAAGTAATGTTTTGGTCAGGCATACTAAAAATGCTTTTGTGAAATAAATCTAAATTAATAAATGTTAACAAAACTAAGATCCACACTAGCCATGGAATGAAAATCATTCCTAATCTGATGGATAAAAATAAGTCCATCAGATTATCACTGATACCTTGAAAATCCAGATCTGAGCTCCATAAATTGAATTATCATATGGAGAATATTTGTAATAGGAATAAGTAATATTTATATTATTTGAACAGATATAGTACTACTATAGATTAGACAGCATTCTAATACAATATAAATGTCTACTTATTGTATAAGCAATTAATATTTACATGAAAGATAGAAGACAAGCAATTAAATCATAGTAAAGTAGGATGCATCATATGCAAAACCTCAGTAAAAGATTATAGCACACAGTTGTTTAACATATTCACCCTGTTGTTTAACATGTTCACTCTTCTTGATAAAGTCTTTCAAAACTTATTACTTAATAAAAATAGATAGTAACAAAGTGATTACTTAAGTGATGGTAAACAATGAAATATAACTTCTGATATATCCAGTAAAGTACATTGTATCATAAACATTAGGTATAAATATTACCAACTTACTTAAAGCATCAAGTTTGTTTTATGTGAACATTGATGAAAGTTAGTGCATTTTAATTATCAGTGCATCCCTCTTCTCCCCATTTCCTACACATAAGGGGTTTCGTATCTGTCATTTCTTATTATATAATGAGTAAAATTATAGGTTAAAAACAACAAATTCACTTATTGTGATTAATGATTACAAGTTCCCTTTTCATATTCATAAATTGACATTTTATGGCATATACTGAAAGTTTTTAGATTTAAATGGCAACATTCTATTTTGTATAATCAGCAAAGGTTAAACTGAGTGATTGTCAATTTAATACTATTTGTTCAGAATGTGATTGTTACAGTCTGTGACATTCCTAGTTCAGGCTTCTATTGCTTCCCTTGAACAACTTTGTCCGTTTGAGGTCATGTATAAAACATTTGTTACCCTGGTAAGAACTTAAGTATTATGTATGGTCAAGATGCGTTACAAAACCACAATTGAAGTTAAAGCAATTATAGGACTTGTTACACACATTTACCTATATGAGAAAATCATCATGCTTCCCCTTGATGTTCAATATTGTGTATGTCATTTATGACAAGTTAAAACTGTAGTGTTATTATACTCAAACACGTTATTAAATTGTCTATTGTCAATTTAATACTATATGTTCAGACTATTACTAAAATCATACATTACATAACTATTTTGTGTGTGTGTGTGTGTTTTATTTTTATCAAGAATCAATTTAATGAGCTAAATGAAGTGTTTGGAGACCATCAATATGTGTACATGTGGTTTAAAACAGCCCTTTTATTATACATATATTTTTTTAAAACCAAAAACGTCATTGCTGAGAATCATCTCGGAGGCTCTTCAGAACCATTAAGCATTATCAGTACTCTGTCCCCATTACCATAGCAACCTGGGAGCGTCTGTTAATGTGTCTGTGTAATGCATACCAGAGGCTCGCGATGCACACGAAGGAAAGCTTCACTTCACTGCAAATTCAAGCCTAAATTCCCTCCTTTTCAGCGAGGCAGCAGCCAGGAAAAGAACAGAGCAAACAGATAACTCCCAACAAGCCGCCACAACTAGAGACAGCACACTCCTCCAGCCCTCCAACCTCTCACTCAGCAGACGCACAAACAAAACACCCTCTGCCAAAATATCCCAAACCACAGCTCTCTCCACCCCCACCCCCCCGGATCCAGGCTAAAACACCAAATATCTCTTTCTAATACACAAGCATCAGCAAACCTTGACCACAAGCCACAGCCCTCTAGCTATCTCTTTTGTGTCAAGAAACTGCAATTATGAACAAGAAACTGAATTTTTCCTGCAATACTACATTTCAGTCAACTGTATTAATATAGACTTCGACTTTTACACGTACTGTATTGGATTTAATTAACACTGTTTAATCCTGAGGTCAAAAACTAATGAAGGTCTCTGAATTTATATTATTTTAGACTTTAAATGATGTAGGGATGGTAAGCTGCACTTGTGAATCAAGGGAAGATGAACAGCTGAATGATTTGATAACTCTTCTGCAGATACTTCTGTATCTTAGTTATTCTCCTTTAGTCAACTTGTATTAGTTAAGAAACTGTAGTGTTTATTAATAAATGGAGGTTTTATTGTTCTGGATGCTAGCTGGCTGTGTCACATGGACTTGGAGTTTAATAAGTGGTTCATCTTGAGTGCAGTACTTAATGCATGCACTTGAATTTGTACCACTAATTATTATCAAGCTTATTACATCAGGCAGGATGGTGCCAGAATTAGCCAGGAAACTTAATAATGAATATATATATGCCTCGCACTGGCTGACTGGAAGAGAAGGCAGGAAATCAACATGACTGTGAAAGATTTTTAAGCACTTAAATAGGACAGGTTTTCTTCTGTTTGCATACTTTGCTGAGAGAAAAAAATGGATTGGCTCTTAATGTACACTAATACACTGCAGGGACTTTAATCCATTAAGTTCATAAATGAGAGAACTAGGCTTTTTGTAGGGCTGGAAAATGCTCTCACGACAACCGAAATGGCATTTTTTCACATATTTTGGCAGTTTCTGACTCTGCCTACGCCTACAACAGTGCATACGAGTTACTGATTTGCAATATATTTGTAATCTGAATTTTATTAAAGGTTACAAACTGGGATGGGTTCAACTGAGAATGACTTATGCCTTGTGGAGTACATATTTTTGTTTCCTTGATGCAGGTACCTCAGTTGCATAAAAACAGCCCTAGCAACTGTTCTTTTAGAGGCAACTCACATCTTACTTGGGAGCACAATAAATGTTGCTTAAAAGACTGTTTTTATAAATATTTTGAGATGACTTCATTGTGTTTCATACAGGTTCACACTGTAGAAATGACAAAATATCAGTGATGAAGAAATATATGTATTTGGTGAATAGATTGGATACCTTCCCAACAGTGGTCTTAGACTATGGTCATTTACTGCTAAAAACACATCTGGAAACATCCCAGTTTGACAGTCACTAGGCATAGATACGTACGTGTACACACACACACACACACACACACACACACACACACACACACACACACACACACACACACACGATATGAGCAATAGTACCCTTACAGTTTGCCCATATACGAATACAGTCATCCCCATAATAAGTGTCCAAGTTGCTCTTAAAAATATCTAAACTACTGCTTTCTTTAAAAAAAATGGTAGGCTATTCCAGGCATCAGCTAAGCTACTCTCTCAGAAAACATTTAGTATATCTCTCATTCTTATATAAATTACTTAAAAAGTTGTATGATTCTCTAATACTCTTTGATAACCTCAAGAATGTTCTGAAAGATACATCCTAAACAAGTAAAGGCCTAGGACTGAGTACTGTGGGACACTGTGACTGTAACACAGAATTTCACCTGCCCATTTGCTGTATGGTGCTTGCCATGTCCTATTTATAAGCCATGCAGCTATCCATCTTATCAACATTAAATTAATGCCTAGTTGTTCAAATTTATTACAGTGTTTTATGTATGTATGACCCTATCAAATGGTGGAGGTAAGGCTATATAAATTACATCATAGCAAACTCTTTTGTTTGTTTATAGCTGTTATTATTACAGAACATTATGTTACTGGTATTTATAGATTTCTATTAAACATGTGCATACTGATATATGGTTTCAAGTCCTAAGTTTTCCAGTTTTGATAATAATTTATCCAAAATAACTTTGTCCATTATTTTTCCACAAAAATAAAGGAGACTTATGGGTCTATATTACTCTGGATTTCTCCCATACCTCTCAACTGTCTGATTTTTATCTCATATTTCTTGGTCTAGTCCTCGTAAAATTTATGGTTTTCTGGGAAATTACTAGGATTGAAATTATTAAAACAACAACATACATTTGAGGTTCAAGACTTCATATCATTCAGAAAAGGCATGCCAAGACAAATACTGTTATTCTAGCAACTTTCTAAGTTTATATGAGCAATATTTAAATTCTGTCCCTATTTCTAGGCCTTTGTCCCCCATTATTTTACACTTTGTCCAGATTTCTTGGGCTAAAAGGTTGAGTGGTATGGTTTCTCCTATTCCCTTTTTCCTTAAAGATGGATTTAACAAGTGCATGTTTACTGTCTTGAGGACTTTTCACACACAAACGTAACAGTACTTAAAGTTCACGGTGAAGTGTTCTCAGATCATTATTACCAATCCCGTCTCCTCCCTGTGCTTTGTTTAGGTCCAGTTTGCATAGTACCTTTTCGACATAGTCTAATTTAATTTCAGTATCTGATGTTACCTGGAAGTTACTGGCACAAATTATCTTTCCTTTTTTGGAGCCAAACTTGCTTTGCATAGGATTTTGTAAATACATCTATAATCTGTTGTGTGTGAGAATAAATTTTAGAATCTAAGCACACACTATCAATTTCACATGACATATACCTATATAATGTTTTTTATTATGCTTAATATCTACAGTGAAATGCTCTTTAAAATATTCATGAACTTGTCTTACACAATACTTAGTCTGTCTGTCCAGTTTGCTTATTTCAGCTTTCAAAGTTACAGTTCAATGTCATTTCCATTTCTTATATTTTTATCTGTCATCTTAAGTACGGCTTGTTCTTATGGAATTATATCCTCCTGACTTTGCTTGCTTAGGACCTGTTTTTGCATTTAAAATATTTCCCTTTCAAAACTTGCCACATTCCTTATTTTATTTTTCCCCTAAATGTAATCACCCCATTTAGTCTTATATAATGATTGTTTTGTTTCCATGTAGTCTGTTATTAATCTTTAGATTTCAAATGGGCAGAATTACCTAGCAGCAGTTTAACTTTTATATTGCATGATTACTGCACATCAATGGTGGTAAAACTTGACACAAAGTAAATCATCTCCTCAGGAACACAAATGACATCCAGTATGTTCCGTTCTATGGCAAGTTAGTTTGCAATTTGTACCAGCTGTTGTTCCTGAACATACATACACTGTACATAATTTCTTTACTAATGTGTTGTAGAATTATCATTATTCCAGTCTGTTTCAGGTAAGTTCAAGTCCCCAGCTATTATGATTTTTCCCTTTTGTGTTTCACACAAGAAATGTAAGAATTCCTCTAGATCATCAGCACGTGACTCTGGTAGCCCGTATACACCAGCAATTGTAATGTGTTTCAGTACTGTATTTGTTACAGGCACACACTCTACAGTGGTGGTAAGATATAAAAATCACAAGTCTCACAACAAACTTTAATCCCTATCATAATACCTGAATTTTGTTAAAATGTCTGCTACATAAAGAAAAATATACCCTGACAGAACTATTTCCCTGTCATTGTTCTTTAAACATGTTTCACAAACAATGACACCAATCTTTTTTTAAACACCTTTATTGAATTTTCACGTGACATAGGCAAATTTACATGTACATAAAAGTAATCAAACTGTATTAACAAGTTCACATACAAATATTATATTTCACATATATTGCTATATATCATATAACCTACGCAACATTACATTAATTAATCAATTCCTGCCCTTTTTTTTTAAACAAGAAACATCTTGATTAAACCATCATTTACGACATAGGCAATCATACATTTATATAAATGAAAAACTACACCAACACAATCCTAGTTGCAAGCATTTTATGCCACAAACCATACTGACACACATCCAGCTGCAAGCATTATACATCACTTATAATCTACCCAATCATTTTCAGTCAAACATTACATAGCTCATGTATGTCCTGCCTTCTTTTAAACCTCATGCTTCCCCTGTATGTACTGTTCACAAAATACCCATTTTTCCCATGCAGTTTGCTCCTACCCTTTTCTAAAGATCTCAATTCCAGTTGTTTTATTATCTCTGTTACTATATCTACTACATCTAGTATAGCTGATTTAGATTTTGATTGCCATTTTCTAGTAATTGCTTTTTTGGCAGCCACCATAATTAGAAACAAGGCCTTACCATGTCTAGGCAATTCTGATACTTTAACACAGCTCAGAAAAATCACCTCCATCATCACACCAATCTGCCCACCCAGCATCTCAGACAGTGCATCCCACAGGAAATCCTTAAAGTCCGCCAACTCACGGCACTCCCAGAAAATATGCTCCCAATTACCTCTTCCTCCACTGTCATACCTCCAGTATTTGTTGTCTACCTGAGGAAAAATTCTCTGGAGTCTACTTCAGGTACAAAAACATTTCAAACAAAAATCCTAAATCTTCTAGACTTTGTTGCATATTTGGGAGACATACATATATCCTCCCATTGTTTCTTTGTGAATGGATTATCCAGTCTCTCTTCCCAACCCTTTCTAAGCTTCTCTGATTGATTCTTATAATTATCATGCAGTATTTTATATACTTTACTAATTCTTCCTTTTTTAACGGCAGATTCTGTTCTAGATTCTATTAAAAATTCTACCAGTGCTGGTCTTTCATTCAGAAGCCCCCCTATTTATTTCCCTTTGCCTATACTCTGGTATCAATCCTTGATAGGGAAGGCAATCTCTAACCCGCAGTCCAAATACATTTTTGGCCTCTTCCCATGCTATTACCTTTCCCTTTCTAGTTATTTGCTCCCAATACCTTGGTTCCTTTGAATGCTTTCAGAGAACATTATCTCCTAGCGAGTTTCTCTTTTCTTTTGTTTTCCCCCAACTAATCACTCTCCACCAGACTGTAACCAATTTCTCTTCATCAGATTGTCTCCATGGAAACATGAGAACCAGACAACCAATTTCCCATTATCAGATTAACAATGACATCAAGCTTATATGAATCCAGGTAAATTTCCCAGTAAAAAAAAAAAAAAAAAAACAAAACGGACAAAAAACTACCAGAACAGATAACTCAAACTTTGCCATCAGTCAACTGTTAACTTTCTGACTGGGCAAAAAATCATGTCTTGAATTAGATAAATATTCTAATATATCTGCTGCAAAGATTATCTTCCCTTGTCTTAACAAGTGGATTCCATCCTGTCTAAATCCAAATGAGCCAAAATTAAGCTTGGAAGTTCTATACAATTTCACTTTTTAAAATGGGACATTTTTTCATGTAGGTATTTAACTCAAAAAATCTTTTTATTAACAGTTCTATTCACACCCTACAGCAAACTCTACTTCCTCATATATTACTCCCATCCTTTTCTCACTGCCACTACATCTTCTTTCATTTCCACATACATACATTTCATCTACTAGCATTCTAACTCATATACTGCTTCAGTACAAAGTACACTAACCATATTCCCTCTTCTCAATTTATAATTCCACTTCCTACCTCACGTATCACATTATAAATTGCCAATCTCCTACATTTCCTACAAATCTACACCACCACCACACCTACATTAGCATTCACATCTCAGCATACATTTTCAACAGTAATAACTCCCAATGCTATGCTTACAAATATATCTAAACCCACACCCCCACCCTGTGCTTAAAAATATCATAAGCATTTCACTAAACTCAAATCCACCCTACTCCACTCTCTCAGTCACATTAAACTTCAGCAGATATTCATCATAACCCAGGGCTTACATACATCTTCCCTGTCTACTCCCATTCTCCCCCCTTTCCCACTACTAACTCTTCAAATCAAAACCTTCCCAGTTCTCCAGGATACCCACCCCCCCCACTCTGCAAAGATAGACACTCTAACCTTTTAATTACTAATTTCAACCTAATACTCATTACCAATAAAATAGCTGACTCATATGCTGCCCTTGCCCACTACTCTCCATACATAGCTGTGATTATTGAGACTTGGCTTAAGCCCCATATCAAAGATGAAGAGATTCTAACAAATGGTTGTAGCATTATTAGGTATAACAGACTGAACAAACAGAGGGGAGGCATTGCTATCATGTTTAAAAACTCCCTCTAACTTTTTCAACTAAACTGTTCTTCTCTTCAATTCTCCAGTTGTGAAATGATAACAGCATGCCTACAAATCAAGTCTCGCAAAACTGTATTATTGCTACCTACTTTCCCCCTGGCAATGGCCTTCCCAACACTGAACACCTCCTCTCCTGGGCATTCTCTTATTTCAGTCAAGAAACAATAGTACTACCTTCATTGGGTTACTTGTTTCTCCAATAACCCCTCTAACTTTACAGTTTCTCACAAACCATAAATTCTTCCACACATATTGGCAAACACACCAATAAAGAATCAATTTTACAAACAGACCCAACCTACATTATCAAGCTGGCTGCTTTCCAGACACACTCAGTGATCCCCCCCAACCTTTCTATTTAGGAAACTGCTTTACACATCCACTATCATTTTTAAAAACATCCATAGCATAAAAACTTCTCCCCCACTATATTTAATACACTACTTTAGCAAAGTGATTAGTCACCACTAAAATTCCTCCGGTTAGACCTTGCTGTGCAACAATAACTTAATAATACTTTCCTCCCACTAGAAAAATCTGTGTCACGTCCAAAAAACTCCCTTGGTTATATAATGATACCAAACGTATACTTACAAATAGGGACAGAGCCTTGTCACAATACCAAAGATCTAAAAACAAAGATAATCTCACCTTATATCACGGATTGAGAAATGTAGCCAAAAAACTAATCAAATATGACAAAAAAACTTGCTTCCAACCTTGTCAACAAAAACATGTAAGTAATCCCCCCAAATGTAGGCATAGTATCAATTCTCTCTTAAAGTGAGGTAAGCCCTCTACCCCTCCAGCCACCAAAAACTCTGACTGCATAGCATCCCAATTTAATACTTACTTTATTAACTCTATAACCTCCCTCATAAAACACAACACTAACCTCCTTCAGTTCCTACCTTTTCAAGACCAAACTTAACTGCATTTTCATTTAAGCCCATCTAAACAGACCACATAAAAAAGCTCCTACTCAAATTAAAACCCTGTACTCTTGCAGCAGATCGGCTACCTAATGAATTTCTAAGGCTAGCTGCCCCATCCATTGCATATCCCAGATCTATCAATCAATAGCTCCATTTCAGAACAAAATGTTCCTCTCCTTTGGAAAATATCACGTCACCCCCCCTACACAAAGGCAGCCCCTCTACTGAATTCACAAACTACTGTCCAATCGCTATCCTATCCTCTCTTTCCAAAATCTTAGAAAAATGTATCCATCAGCAACTATATGACTATCTCCTTAACAACCTCTTATCTATCACCCAGCATAGTTTCCAACCTAAGTATAGTACTAATACAGCACTCATCAGTTTCACTAACACGGTAAATCTCCTCAAAAATGAAGGTCAACTTGTCTCACCTGTGTTCTTCGATATGTCCAATGCTTTTGATACAGTAGCCCATCAAATACTGCTCAGCAACTTACAACCTCAGTAAAACAGCCCAGTCTTGGTTTCATAGCTATCGTTTAAACAGACAGCAGTCCACCTCCCTACCCATCTCTGTGGGAGTCCCCCAAGGCTCCATCCTTGGACCATTCTTATTTATTACATTTACCAATGAACTCAGATCCTCCACTCAACTAGAGACCATTGTTCAATACCCTGTTGACACCTCTTGTATCTGCTCATCCCCCTCTCCCCAAGAACTACAAGAAAAAATACAAAAATCTCTCCAAGATGTAGAAAAATCCCTCACCAACCTTCACCTTATTCTCAACCCTAACAAAACTAAGCTTATGGTTTTCTGCAATAAAAGAACTAAAAATAACTAATTTTCTCTTACTATCTACTCCTCTAATGGTACAAAATAGAACCAGTTAATCAAATTAAACTTCTTGGTGTAACAATAAACGACGGTTTAAAATTTGACATGTACATATCATTGAAAATCAAAAACGTTCATAGCAAACTTGACTCACTCTATAGAGCCAAATCTTTCCTAACTAATTATGCCAGACTTTCCACTGCCAGATCCCACTTACTTTCCACCCTTCTTTACTGTTCACAAATCTTCACCAACCTGTGCATGACTGACCTAAACAACGTTGACAGTTGTTACAACAAAATAACCAAGTTTGCTGTAAACCACCCCATAAATCATATCATTGTACTTGAACTACCCAACCTGACTCTAAACCAGCTCACCATGCCACACAACATCATCCACAAACCTGACCACTGTCCATTTCTCCTCAACCTAGTTGGATCATACACTAAGCCCCACGTGCCTGAGATCTTCTGATAAACTACTTCTTAAGGTAAAACAACAAAACAAAAAACTACTATGGTGACTGTCTTTATGCTAATAAAATATCCAAATCCTGGAACCTACTGCCCCAGCATGAACTTGAAAATCCTGACAACTGTAAATTTAAACTACTCTTAAAAGAACACCTTACAAACCACTGGCTATGCTCCTGCACCCACCCAGGGTAACTCCTTCAACCAGACTAACATCTACTCAAAAATTCCAGCTGTACAAACTACATTTTCTTCTCCCCTCTATTATTTCAACATTTTTGAGAACTTTCATAATGTTATATTCCTTTTCTGTTCTTCAATGGACTTTTTGAGATTTACATCCTTCTCACTCATAGAAATAGACTTTTTAGACGTCTCTGTGTATAGAGACAGTTTGCGTAAAATCAACACCAGGCTCTTTAGAAAAGCCTGTTGAAAAATAGTCTCTTAGTTCGTAATAGCATGCATCCCAAGCACATATTCCCAAATATTAGCTAGCAACACATGCAGTGTGCAAATTGATAAAGAGAAAGAAGTTAACTACTTGGAGCAACTATTTCTGGAGGGGGGGTATGATGAAACTGTGTTTTAAACTGTAAAGAATGAAACTGCTGCTAACAGTAAAATTCATTCTATCAGTGTAGGGCGGCCATGGTGGTGCAGCAGTTAGCGTTGTCGCCTCACAGCAAGAGGTTCTCTGGTTCGATCCTCGGCTGGGGTGCCTTCTGTGCGGAGTCTGCATGTCCTCCCTGTGGTTCAGTGGGTTTCCTCTGAGCACTCCGGTTTCTTCCCACATCCCAAAGACATCCTGTAGGTGGACTGGACACTCTAAATTGGCCCTAGGTATGAGTGTGTGCATGTGTGTGCCTTCTGTGGAAGGTTGGGCGCCAGGCTGGCAACTCGACACCGTAAAACTCCACTGCCAATCATGAGCAGACAGGTGCTCCGCTGTGGTGACCTCTAATCGGGAAAAGCCAAAAGAAGAAGTGTAAAGCCATCAATGAATGCAACTTTAAAAAGGAACCTCAAGCATAATGATAAAGTACGTTTTGTTACCAAGTATGCTAGTGATACTAGCAAGGTTTGTGATATAATCAAGAACAACTATTACACCTAAACATATGGTCTGTTACCCATTAAATATTATTATTATTAGTTATCGTAACTTTATATTCATGCACCCTAAGTATAGGGAATGGAATTTTATTGTATTCCCTATAATTTATACTCAGGGTATGCTAATGTCATCTACTTCTGAAGGAGCTCATTTAGCTATAGATAATAATCTAAAGTACTGGTATCAGCTGATATCTGATAATAAAGTTAAAAATCTAGATTTCTTAAAACAAGAATTTGATCTAAGAGAAACTTGCTGGTTAGAGGTTCAGATCTTTAGACAACATCTCATTGATAGAATAGATCTAATGTCTATAACAGTTAAAGAATCTATTCCAAAACTGATTGATTACTTGATAATAAATTTACAGCATAAAGTTTCTGATAAAGGTAAACTTTCATATATACATAAAATTATCAGACAAGAAACTTTTTACAATGTAGATTCATACTGGAATTATTTCACCTCTATTAATGGGGACCAACCAACTCAACAAGATAAACAATATATATTGGAATCTGCTTATAGAACTACATCTTCCATTGTCTGGAGACTTTATACATGGAAATTTTACATAGATCTTTTATACACCTTTGATGATGAATAAAATTAATAATAAAGATAATCTATGTAAGAGATGTAATGTAGAAATTAATGCTGACTGGGCTCATATGTTTTATGACTGTATGAAGTTGAAAGAATACTGGAAGTCAATTAATGAATTTTTCAGGCTCTTTTTACAGATAATTTCATTATTTCTAAGTCTCTTATATTATTCAACACACCTGTACCTCAATGTGTTAAAAGATTAAGCTTCCCTTGTTATGGTCTATCCTAGCAGTGGCTAGGAAAATAATAACTAGAAATTGGATTTCAGATACACCTCCTTCGTTCAATGAATTTAAAAATGTTATGAATATAATGTGTCATATGGAAATAAGCACAATTAGAATGAGAACAACTAGAAAAACATCACATTATATTGTATGGGATAATTTACAAAATTTGTTAAAAAAATTCTAATTTCAATAGCACAGTATTTTAGTTTAATTAATTGATCTGATTGTAGTGGATGTCTTTGTAAATACTTTAGTTGTTTTGTTGAATATTATAATAATACCTATTTTTAATTATTTGTATAAAATTGTTATGATATTTCTCTTATATGTTAAAACAATAAACTTGTTTTGAAAAAAAAAAGAACAACTGGCATTTCCAGATAACAGATAAGGAGACAGAAAATGTTATAGGTAGAGTACCCAGTTTTGCATATAAGAACAAGAGCAATTTAAAACCGCTACTTTGTAACGATCGGCTAAAGAATACTGTGGCCCCCTTGAAACTTGGAACATATCCTTGCAATAAGTACAAAATGTGTCAATATGTTTCTTCTGTACAGGAACTTAAATATCCTATTTTCTCCTTCTTATTTCAGCCTAGATTTTATGCTACTTGTATAAAAACTAGCTTAATATACATGGCAGAGTACACAGGATGTACATGTTTCTATATAGGGAAAACATAGAAGTGGTTCCGAGTTAGAATCTATCAGCATATGTATGATGTAAGAAATAAGAACAAATTAAATGCTTTAGCTAAGCATACAATGGAATGCCCATCACATAATTTTTAGGTTTAGAGTCCTACAAAATGTTAATAATGACAAGAGAGGGGGTAATTTAAAAACTTTAATTGAAAGAATTGAATTAAAGTGGATATTAAAGCTGCAAGCTCATGTATACCCTGGAATGAACAACTATGTCTGAATTAAACCTGAGCTAGAAGCTCGCTCACTTAAATAAGATGCAATACTAGCTGAAGACTTAATTGATGCATTTTAAGGGTGAATTTAATTTAATTATGTATTTAATTGATTAATTGATACTGCTTTTTGATATAAAATGTGTAGGGATTTTTACTGTTTTATTGAAGACTTGAGAAAGCGTGCCTTTTTCTACGTGACAGCGCTACTGCCCCAGCATAAACTTGAAAATCCTGACAATTGTAAATTTAAACTACTCTTAAAAGAACACCTTACAAACCACTGGCTATGCTCCTGCACCCACCCAGGATAACTCCTTCAACCCGACTAACATCTACTGAAAATGTTTAACTGTACAAAAGTACAGTTTTGTACCTACCATAAATGTAGATGTTCGAAGATCCACATTGCTGCAGTCCTTACACTTGGGTAGTCGCTGTCCTCGGTCGGCCCGACTATCAAAGTATAAGGCTGACGTCGGTCAAGGCGCATTTGACTGACATCAGGACGTCAGGGTACAAATGCGCATGACCGACGTCATATCCTCAGTCTTTTCTTGCCCCAGATGTCAGAAGACCCTAGAAATAAAGGTCAAAACCAAAAGACAGCAAACCAACAACCAACCATCCTCGCACTAATAATATGTACAATATATACACTATACATCCTATTAACAACCCAACCCACACAACCGCCTCCAAGAGGGGAAGGAGGGAGGGTAAATTGGACTGCAGCAATGTGGATCTTTGAACATCTACATTTATGGTAGGTACAAAACTGTACTATGTTCTTCATCTCACATTGCTGCAGTCCTTACACTTGGGTAGAATCCCAAAGCAGAGGTAAGGGTGGATGGCTAAACTATAAGGAAGCAGGAGCTGCCAAAATGCCCTGCAAAACAGCAGTGGCAAAACCAGCCCTGGATTTAGAGTAAAGTGGAAGGTGATAATGCCTAGAGAAAGTATGCACTGAACTCCAAGTAGCTGCCTCCAAAATATCCTTAGTTGCCACCCCCCTCAATAAAGCTGTTGAAGTGGCAGTAGCTCTAGTGGAATGAGGCCTAATCCCAGCTGGAATTTCCTTGCCATGATGGGAATAACAGAAAGCAATGCAAAACCCAATCCACTTAGAGATAGTTTGTTTTGACACAGGCTTGCCCTGAGAACTCAAAGCAAAAGAAACAAATAACTGCAGAGACTGCCTGAACCCCTTAGTTCTGTCCAAATAATATCGCAACTGCCTGTGTACATCTAAAGTGTGCAAAATCTTCTCCCCTTTATTTTGGGGATTTGCATAAAAAGTAGGCAAATGAATAGTTTGGTTTAAAGCCACACTAGAAACCACTTTAGGCATAAAGGAAGGATTAGTACGTAAAGATACCCTATCCTTATGGAAAATTAAGAAAGGCTCAACCGCCATAAGGGCCTGCAACTCAGAAATCCTTCTTGCAGAGGTAATAGCCAACAAAAAAGCAGTCTTCCATGATAAAACTTTAATTCAGCAGTAGCTGCAGGCTCAAAAGGTTGTAGAGTGAGTTTCTCCAACACAAAATTGAGATCCCAAGCAGGCGTAGGAGCTCTTCGTGGGGGTCTTATATTCTTTGCCCCTCTAAGAAATTGCTTGAACAAAGGATGAGAAAACAATGGTGGGTCACAATCATAGTGAGCTGAAATTGCTGCAGCATGAACTTTAATAGAAGAGAAGGACAAACCTTTGTCCAGTAACTCAGTAAGATATTGAAGAGCCACACTTAAATTAGGCTCGGAAATATCAAAATCTTTTGCTGCACTCCAAAATAAAAATCTCTTCCATTTATCTGCGTACACTTTCCTTGTACTAGGCCTTCTAGCTTCCAAAATAACATTCAAAACTTGCTGTCGAAGTGGAAGCCCACTACGGTTCAAAACAGAATATGCCAGGCTGTTAGGTGCAGAGAGTGAAGCTTGACATTGAGCAAATGACTGTCCTCCTGAGACAACAGGTGTGGAATCGAAGGTAAAGGCCATGGAGGCTTCCGTACCAGGCTTCTCAGTAATGGGTACCAGTGCTGTCGAGGCCAATCTGGAGCTATCAAAATCATCCTTGGCTTGTCTTGTCTGGCCTTCAGTAGTACCTTTGGGAGGAGAGGCAGAGGTGGAAAGGCATACACATGAAGATTGCTCCAAGTGAAAGAAAGAGCATCCACTTTCCAAGCTGTGGGATGAAACCTTTTTGTGCAAAACTTTGGCAGCTGGTGGTTCAGTGGAGAAGCGAACAGATCTATGTCTGGAGTTCCCCATGACACTGTCAATTTCTGAAATACATGAGGATCCAATTTCCACTCGTGGGGATCCATAATTTGTCTGCTCAACACATCTGCTAAGGTGTTCTGTGCTCCTGGCAGAAACCTTGCCTGAAGATTTAGCTGTAAACCGAGAGCAGTCTCCCACAAAATCATTGCTTGCCTGCAGAGGGGCTAAGAATGTGTTCCGCCTTGCTTGTTGATGTACCACATGACAGTTGTGTTGTCTGTTAGAATCAACACCTGCCCTGGAAGAAGTAAATCCTTGAAAGCTATTAATGCAAACTGGACTGCTAACATCTCTTTCAAGTTGATATGTAGATGCTGTAGTCTGGCAGGCCACTTGTCTTGTATCCACTTTCCATTCAGATGAGCTCCCCAAGCTATGTCTGAGGCATCTGTCGTTAGAATCTGACTCGCCTCTGGCCGGGTCACAGAGAGTCCCTTGTTTAGGTGACATTCCTGAGCCCACCACAAAAATTCCTTTTGAATGCAAGGTATTATTTGAATGACAGTGTCCAAATCCAGGCAGTGCTGTGTCCATACATTTCTGAGATACCATTGCAGCTTCCTCATATGCAGTTTGGCATTGGGAAGCACCAGAATACAAGATGCCATGAACCCCAAGGCTTGAAGGACTGTCCTTGCAGTCAGCCTGGACAGATGAGACAACTGATGAAAGTAAAGGGAAAGATTCTTTTGTTTGTCCGGGGTCAAAAAGGCCATCTGGGATGCTGTATTCAGTCTCACACCCAGAAAGCACATGTCCTGAGAGGGTACTAGACTGGACTTTATTTCGTTCACAGAATACCCCAGGCATTTTAGCACTGCTATCACATAGTGTAAATGAAGAAGAAGTTCGTCCTTTCCTTGAGCCAGAATCAGGCAATCGTCCAAGTAAGGATAAATCTGTATTCCTTTTAACCTGAGGAAAGCTATCACTGGAGCCAGAACTTTCGTGAACACTCTGGGCGCAGTAGATAAGCCAAAGGGCAATGCAGAGAACTGATAATGAGAATTCCCAGCTCGAAAACGCAGATACTTCCTGCAACTCAGTCTGATAGGAACATGAAGATAAGCCTCCTTGAGATCTAAAGTTACCATCCAATGATCTTTGCCCAGCAGAGGTAAAAGCTGTTGTAACGTCAACATTTTGAACTTGGGAATGTCAAGTGTTGAGGATAGATAGGTCCAAAATTGGTCTCCACGTGTTCCCTTTCTTTGGGACTAGGAACAGGCGAGAATAAAATCCTAGGCCCACCTCTGGCATAGGGACTGGCTGAATGGCCCCTATTTGGAGTAACAGAGAAATTTGCTTGTGAGCCTCTATTCTTTGTGGAGGAGGAACGTCCGGCATGCCTTTGAAAGGAGGCAAGGTATGGAAATAAAACCTGTAACCGTGGTGTATGATATCCAATACCCATCTGTCTTGGGTAATTAAACTCCAATTTTCTTTGAAAAGTGCCAACCTTCCTCCCAAAGGTGCTGCCAGACGAGAAGGCTCTGGCAGCTGAAAAGGTAGGTCATTGGGTCTGTTTACGAAAGGACTGACCCCTGCCCTCACCTGAAGACTGTGCAGGAGAACTCCCTGTCCTAGGACTGAAAGAGCCCTGAGCTCTGCCCCTACCACGTCTAGCTCTACCCCTAGACTGGGAATCATAAGAAGGATACGTCCACCCTCTAGCAGGCCAATTTCTACTAAACTTTGGAGGCTGAACCTGCAAAAAATCTTTAACAGTCTGCATAGACTTAGCCTTGTCTTCCATTTTCTTTAAAACAGACTCAACAGGAGAACCAAACAACACATCAGATTGTAAAGGAGCATCTAAAATCCTTGTTTTAACATGGTCAGATAAATTCTGATCCCTCAGCCAGGCGTGCCTGCGAATAACAGACCCAGTAGCAGCCACCCTAGACGAGGCCTGTACAGCATCAAAACCACATTGCAAAGAATGCTTACCCACCTGCTCAGAAACATGTACTAAATCTTGCAACTCTTTACAATCAATACCTTCCGCCAGAGCATCAACCTTAGACTTCAATTGTGAAAGGAGATAATTTTGGTATTTCAACATGTGAAACTGGCAATTCAAGGCCCTCATAGCTAGAGTGGAGGAAGTATAAACTTTCTTTCCCCATCTATCCAAAGCCCTGGCCTCTTTATCAGAAGGAACCGGATTCTTGACAACAGAAGCCTTAACACCTTTAGGCCCCTGGCTAACAGTTTCTGGGTCCGCCCTAGGACTCTTAAAAAGATACTTATGAGCTTCAGGCACCCTGTAATACCTATCCGGTTTAACAGGAGCAGGAGGCAAAGAATCAGGATTAAGAGAAGCCTCTGAAAAAACATCTTCTACCACATCCAAAACAGGAGGTATAGCCAAAGGCCTATGCTGGGGTAAAAACAAAAATTCCCTAAGCCTTTTCCTGGAATCAGAGAAGTCCTGACCTTCCCACTTAAAATGTTCCCTCATGGAATGAAGAGTTTCTGAAAATGAAAAATCCTCAGGAGGAGAAGCAGGAGTAGAATCATCCACCTCAGAATCAGAATAAGGAGAATACTCCTGCAAGTCTTCAGCCGAAGACTCTGAAACATCCGAAGCCTGCTCAAAACTTCCTAACTCAGGCTCCACCCTAGGCCTCTTATCAGGAGGGGGCAAGGAACCCCTAATCAAAGTAATCAAATCTTCTGCCATTTTAAGCATATGCTTCTTGGGCACAGTTCCAGAAGAACTAGGGGTAACACCAACTGAAGCTAAACCTGGTCTGCCTCTGGGAGAAGCCTTGGAAACAGAAGGAGAGGGCCTAACCACCTTAGGAAGAGAGGGTAGTATAGTAGCCTGAGAAGCCCCTTCAGCCTGACCTGCCTCCTGAGAGGCCACATCCTGCAACAATAAAGTCTCTCCCTGGGAACCCAAAGAAACCTCCGGTGGAACCACCGGCTCCACCGACACCTCTAAAGAACCGGCGTCCGGTACGGACGGTTCTTCTAGCCTAGGCTTAATAGCTTTGTCCTTGCGCTTCTTCGAGGAAGCGGGCGTCGGAGCATCCGACGGCATTTTATAATTGCACCGCTTCCCGAAGACTAACCTGGCACAATCTAACCTTCTCTTGATAGTGCGTTTATTGAATCTAGCACAAGAGCGGCACCCAACAACGTCGTGCTCAGGCCCTAAACAAGGAATACACAAAGTATGGTAATCTCTATGCGGTATTTGTTTCCCACAAGAAATACAATTATTCACTTTTTCTGACATCCGGTAAACCACTGAGGCAAGAAAAAACTAAAATATTCCCCAACGGGGTACTTAGCCAACTTTGAGTCGGTCTGAAACTCCGGAATCGAAAAATTTCAGAACGCCAACCGGCACTTGCAAAGCTGCTTCTGCATCGGACCATGCGGCAAAAAAGACTGAGGATATGACGTCGGTCATGCGCATTTGTACCCTGACGTCCTGATGTCAGTCAAATGCGCCTTGACCGACGTCAGCCTTATACTTTGATAGTCGGGCCGACCGAGGACAGCGGACTACCCAAGTGTAAGGACTGCAGCAATGTGAGATGAAGAACATCTACATAATTCTTTTCTCCCCTCTATTATTTCAACATTTTTGAGAACTTTCATAATGTTATATTCATTTTCTGTTCTTCTTTACTTATTTCATAGGTTGGTACTAGGCTATCAGCCCTAGGGCCTATACAAGCCTAGCCATAACAATTCCCTGGCTATTTCTTCCCACACTATTTACTTCCCTGGACCCCTGTCTAGCAGGGTGACTGACGTGATCCCTGGGGTGAATTTCCTTTCTCCCAGCCAATCGTCAAGGTTCCTTTTGAAGAGGGCCAAAGAAGCACTCTGCTTGACATGTATGGGCAATCTATTCCAGAGTCTGGGGAGTCTCTGGGTCAGGAACCTATCCCTCCAGCATGTTTTGTTTATTGTGATGACCAGGTTTAGATCCCTGGAGCATGTGGCTCTGAGGGATTGGGATTTCTTTAAGTGTAGCATGTCCAACAGCTCTGGGTTTGACATGGCCTTGTATGTTAAGCAGAGATCGCCTCTGAGTAGACAATATGAGACGGAGTATAACTGGAGTTTTTTAAGGCGGTCAGCATAGGGCATCTGCTTTAGGCCTGTGATTCTTTTAGTGAGGTATTTCTGCGGCCTTTCCAGTTGTTGTAGATGTCTTGAGAGGTACATACCAAACGGGGCGTTGTATTCTATAATGGGTCTAATGAGGGATTAGTACAGTGGGACAATGACCTCCTTTTTTTCTGGATGAAAAGCCCTTAGTGATGAGGTGTGCCACATAGAAGGATTTCCTGACTGTTGTGGTGATGTGGTTATCGAAGGTGAGACCACTGTCCACGTGTGTCCCTAAGTCTCTTATCACACTTTCGGTGTTTAGGGTACTGCCACCTATATGGTAATTCACGGGTACATGTTTTTTCCCAAAGGGGATAACTATACATTTCTTGGCATTGAGCTTGAGCCCATGGCTCTGCCACCAAGCATCTGTTTCTGTAAGGCCCTTTTGTAGAGTACCCACATCATTTGGGGATTCAATAATGACTCCCAGTTTGCAGTCATCTGCGAACTTTGTTAGCCAGAGTCCCTTAGTGTTGGACTGTACTTCAGAAAAGTAGATGCCAAACAAGAGCAGTCCTAGGACTAAAACCCTGAGGTACTCCACTTATCACTTGTCTGGAGCTGGATTTGGAGTCGGCTACCTTTACAGTGTGGGTTCTATCAGTAAGCTAGTTAGCAACCCATTGGGTGACGTAGGGATTAATGCCCAGCTTAGTAAGTTTATCTATGATTCCAGAGTGGGGGATGGTGTCAAAGGCCTTGGCAAGGTCTAGATGCGCTGTGTGGACCACCTTACCCTTGTCCATGGCTCTGGAGACTGATTCGAAGAAGTCAATCAGGTTCAGGAGACAAGATCGGCCCTTCACGAACCCAAACTGTGTGGGGTCCAGGGTTTGAAGGTTGCCAATGTCTTATAAACAAGTTCCATGAGAATACGGCTCCATGGCCTTGCAGATAAGGCTCGTCAGACTGATGGGATGGTAGTTTCTGGGATCCAAGGTGGATCCCCCCTTGTGGAGTGGGATAACTCTAGCTCTGCACCACTCAGTGGGCACGAAACCTGAGGTGAGGCTATGATTAAACATGACACTTAGGTGAGGTGCCAGTTCATATTGTAGTTCATGTAGTACACAGCCCGGGATGTCATCTGGTCCCATGGATGCTGTATTCTTGGCTTTGGAGAGTGCGTTTTTTACCTGTGTGGCTGTTATTACCAGAATTTGGCAATCTTCCGGTAATGAGATGGGCCATTTAGGGGGTGAGAGGGGTGTGAAGTTGGCACCGAATCGATCTGCCAGGATATTGGCAATATCCTTGGCATCAGTATATTTAATGCCATTCTGTTTTAGCTCAGAGCAGATCTGAGCATTGCCATTTAGATTCTTGACATAGTTATAGAATGCCTTGTGGTTGTCTTTGGAATCTTTGGCAATTTTATTCTCGTAACTAGCTTTGGAGGATTTTATGAGGGATCTCAGTTTCTTACTGAGGCTGGTAAGTGAGTTTTTTGCATCCTGGGATTTTCCTCTTTTCTGCAACAGTTTCTTCCTTTTGTTGTAAAGTTTGTTTATGGCAGGGGACCACCAGATTGGCTTCCTTTTTTTGGATGAGAGCATCTTGGTTGTATATGGGATGCCACGATTCATGCATGAGTGGATGTGCTCCTACAGTGCCTTAGTGTAGGATTTAGCAGTTTAACTTTTAGTTCCCGTCTGCATGGGTGTCATGAAGTTTGTCACTTCTGACTTGAGTAGCATGAAGTTGGCTTTGGAGAAGTTTTTTATGGAGGTTTCCTTACTGGGGGGTGGGGGTGGGATGTGGATGTTAAGGGTGATTAGCTTATGGTCAGACCTGACTAACGAAGGGGTGACCATAGGTGTGGAGCATCAATTTCCCATGTTGATAATGACCAGGTCTAGGTTATTGGAGCCCGTGGTAGGACTATGGATTAGTTGATCCAGGGCGTTGAAATTTATGAATTCCAAGAACCGTTGGGCAAAGGTGTTGGTACAAGAGTAGTTTTCCCAGTTAATGGCAGGGTAGTTAAAATCACCCAGTATTAGGGTTTTTGGTTGTATCTTAATATTTTCCAGTACGTTTAGAAAGGTGTAGTGAGAGTGCTGCGGTAGCGTTGTCGCCTCACTGCAAGACGTTGTCGCGTTCGATTCTCAGCTAGAGCGTCTTCTGTGTGGAGGCATGCGTGAATGGGTGTTCCTTCGTTGAAGGTTGTGTGACAGGGCTGGTAACTCAGCACGTAAAAAAATCCACTACCAAACATTAGCGGACCGGAGTTCCGCTGTGGCGACCCGTAACCGGGATAAGCCGAAAGACACAAGTGAGAATCTTGGGGGATCTGTAGCAAGCTACAATTTGGATTGCAGTCTTACTTAGTGTTAGTTGCACCTGGAGAATTTCAGACGCATTGTGTTGGCAACTAGCCTGGTGGTGTGAATATCCTTGGTGAATATGGACACTCCTCCAGCTTTAGTGTTTCAATCCTGGTTTGGTAGCCGAAAAGTGTGGTAAAAGTTGTAGCCTAGTATTGCAGGGGTGCTCTCTGGAGCCTTGAACCAGGTCTCAGTTACTGCACAGATATCGATGTTCTCCATTTTTAGGAGTGCCTCGAGACAGTGCATTTTGAGGTTTAGACTTCTAGCATTGAGTAGCATTACCTTCAGATTTTGCATGCTTGTACCTGTTACGGTGGTGATTTTGTCCTTTGAACTTTGCCTAAAAAAGGCACTATAGGGGTGGCAAGAGCCTTAGCCAGTAAACTGAATCCCAGGGACGACAGGTGCAGACCATGTCTGGCAAAGCATCGTGGTCTGTCGATCATGTCGCCCCAGGCAGACAGATACTGGATCCCCATACTGGATCCCCTTTGAATGACACCAGAAGCTTAGCCAATTGTTGAAGTCAATCATGTTGTCCTTATATTCTGGTATCATTCTGGGCGAAGGCAGGATGCTACTCAGGGTTAGGGGGTCATGCCTGCCTGGCCCATTACTAATTATATATATATATATATATATATATATATATATATATATATATATATATATATATATATATATATAATATGTGTGTGTAAGAGGGTTATGAATACAGTCTTATTTTACATATAATTTGCATATCACCTACCTGTATTTCAGATTTTGTATTTTACCTCTTTCTTGTACATTTTTTTTACATCACTCATCTGCACCCAGAAATTGTATCTTTCCTCTTTCTTGTATGCAATCTGTTTATCTTTTCCATTGCTATGTTTTTGTCAACCACTTGCCTTGGAGCTTATCTCCCCAGGCCTCTGCTGAAAACGGGCCTATGGCCCAGTCCAACACTACCTGGTAAACAAATGTAAATAAATAATTAACAATGACTTGACTCTCCTCCCTATTTAAGATTTGTGGAAACTACATTCCAACATCTGTACAAGCTATGTTGTTTAAGAGAGTTGTAACTTTGCTCTTAACAGTGAGTCCAGAAGATGAAATAATTTGAATCAACACAAATAAAATAGTTCCATACACCCTTATGTTAAAGGATTTTAAGGTCCTACTCATGTCCTGTATTTTTGATTTGGCAAGACAGACACTTATTCAATGTTCCTTATCCTCTCTGAAGATGTGAGAATGAGTTCCTTTAATAACTGACCCTCCAATTACTAGTACATCATTTCTGACAGAATCGAAAGAATCTCCCTACTCTAATTCAGTAATGTCCATTCTTTCAGTTGTTACAGAAGAATAATCTTTATCACCACTAGTCTTATTAATCTCAATATTTTCACACATTTGCAAAGATGGCGTCAAACCCATGAACTAAAACTAAATGCCAAGAAGTGCATAATCATGTATGTCAGCAAGCATGACTCCCCTTGTAACTATCACGCTGACAGCACACCCCTGAAAATTGATCCCGTTGTTAGGGATCTGGGAACCTATTTCGTCAATGAACTGTCCCTTTATCTCCATGTATTTATTGCTGTAAAGAAATCCCTTTTCATTGCACAGCTTATATCTAAAGGTATTGCTTCCAGATCTAGGGATGTAATCATTCCACTGTACTTGGCTCTTATCAGGCCTATCATACCCGTACAATTCTTATCTTGTTGTCTTTGTACTTCCATAGCCTGAAATATGTTGTCAGCTTCAGTCGGTTTACTCTTTTATGGTACAGTAATGTTCTCTAATCCAGCCAAGTTCAATTTAGATTTCTGCCTTGTAGTCTTCCCTGTGCCTCTTTTTCTACCTTCTCTGTTGGAACAATGATGTGTTTTTCTGTAGACTAAATGTTTTGTGATTTAACAATGTTATCATTCCCTGTAACCTGGCTATTACTTATCAAAGCAGTGTTGTCTTAACTGTTCAGAATTTCACAAAATGCCCTGTTTTATGCCTCATATCTTTCATCTGTTCCTCAAAAATATTGTTTTTTTCTGGCAAAATCAGTGAGGATTGCAGTCACTAAATGAAGATAGACATTTGACTTTTAGACTTCACATCCTTGAAAAAAATGCTTGCTAATGTAAAACTTGTTAGTCTAGAAACTTTCTAAGTTTGACAAGAGCAGTATGTAAACTCTGCTGCCTATTATGGGGTTTTGCTCCCCCATTACATTTGGCTTTGCCCAGAAATTTTTGTGCTAAGAAGCTGTGTGGTTTTGTTGTTGCCTCACTTTTTGTAAAGCTTTTTAAGCTAGTTTCACTGCATGAAAGGTATTAATTGGAAATTTTCTCCATTGGTTAAGCACCTGTTTGTTGTTCTGATTTTCCTGCCAAGGAGTGCATCATATAACTGATTTATTTGCAGTTAAAAGCACTCTCTAGAGTCTCCTTGCTCCTTTTTCTATTTAAAACTTTTGTTTAGTGTCTCACTGCTGTTTTTCTGCTGTGATAAACATTTCTGCAGTATTTCCTCCCTAAATAGTGTAGCTAGTAGCGGTAGCATAGCTCCCTGCCCTCCCTGCCTATTGCTGTCTTGTTCTTAAACTTGGTGGCTTTGCAGCTGCCTGCCCCTACTGTAAATTTGATCTGGGACACTCCTCTGGGAAGGGCAATCCCCTTAGTTTCTTAACCTTGAACTATCTTCTGCTCCTTTCTCCCTTTCCACTCTACAAAAAAAAAAAAAAAAAAACGCTATTCAGCTGCTTTTACAGTATTTGTTGTTCCTCCTCCTACTCTGTTACTTCATCTTGCTTTTTCAGCTACTTGTTCTCTAAAGTGTTCAATTGCATCTTTTCTGCTGCATTTATTACAATTTAAACAGGCTAAAAATAAGCAATAGGTGTTACTCTAAGCCTCTTAGTTTTGGTTTAAGCAATTGGGATTTAGGCTTACCCCTTTGCTCTCCCTGGCCTCTCTCCCTCAGATTCTAACAAATATGGATGGACAATTTCTTATGGTTTCTCCTGCCAGCCTGGTTGATATGGGCATCCTGAGACAGTGAACTGCCTCATCTACACAACCATTTACTATTACCACTAGAAACACAATTTGTGATAGATGCAGTTACATTAAGAACCTAGAGCATATGTGCTCTCCCTCACAAGCCAATATATCTGGCACTGAGATGGTTATTAAGACAATCACTACACCTCAAACACCACCTTCAACTACACAACACACACCCACATACATGGAGGTTCTCAACAAAAACATACTCAAAGGAGACCTCAGAAGCAAAAACACACGTGAACTCCACAACTCTCCACACCACATACCATGCATACTCCACACACCTGTGTCACTCAAGTCTCTCAACAACAGGTACTGTTATGACTCTGTCGTAGTCCATGTTGGGTTGAACGATTTGAGATGTACCTCCCTGGACTATAAGAAGAGAGACATGATTGAGCTCGGTGAATATGCATCTCAGGTAGGTATGTCCCTAGCCTTAAGCAGCATTCTACAGTCATCCAGAATGATGCCACAATATAAAAAGAAAATGATTGACTTGAACAATTGGCTTAGTTTCTGGTGTCATTCCAGGGGGATCCAGTACCTGACAGCCCAGGAAGATATGATCGACACACCATGATGCTTTGCTAGAGATGGCCTGCATCTGTCTCACTTGGGCTTCAGACTTCTGGTAAGGGCCCTTGCCTCCCCCATAGTGCCTTTTTTAGGAAAAGTCCTGTAGTCGATAAAACCAACATAAAAATTTCAACAAAACACAAATTAGAGGTCATGCTGCTAAAAGCTAGGAGTCTAAACATGAAACTGCACTCATTGCAAGCATTCTTAACTCTGGAAGATGTTGACATTTGTGCAATCACAGAAACCTCTTTCAAAGCTGTGGAGAGCACCCCAGCCTTACCTGGTAACTCATCC
The DNA here is from genome assembly GCF_019279795.1 of Protopterus annectens. Classification (NCBI taxonomy): domain Eukaryota; kingdom Metazoa; phylum Chordata; order Ceratodontiformes; family Protopteridae; genus Protopterus; species Protopterus annectens. The sequence continues at coordinate 96,852,434 of NC_056731.1, read as the reverse complement.
TACCATTCATTCAGACCCCAAACTGTGGGCAGCAAAGCCAAAGGAGGTGGAGTTTCAACATATATTAAAGACACACATACCTGCAGGCTCGTCAAACAGTATGATGCACAGGAGACAATCCAGGTACAGTTAACCATTGACAAGACCCTTATTCAAATCATAGCTAGCTACAGGCCCCCAAATTTGACTCGGGATGCCCACTCCACCTATCTGGACCTCTTCAAATCTAGTAAGATTCAACCCTTTACCCTGATTCTAGGCAACTTTAACTACCCAACCATAGATTGGAAGAGCTACTCATGCCAAAACACAAATGCCCAGAGATTCCTCGATTTTATCAATGCAAATGCCTTGGAACAGCTAGTCGATACACACACAAGAGGTGATAATATCTTGGACTTGGTATTAACCAACATGAGTAACCACTGCAGCACCCCTACAGTATGATCCTCCCTGGTAAGATCCAACCATAAAACAGTCAATTTTGAAGTCAGCGTCTCGCCTGACCCCCCCCCCCCCACACTAGCCAGGGTCAAACAAAAAAACTTCTCCAAAGCTGATTACAGCCTCCTGAGGGATGGTATAAACAGCTTCACAGCCCCCTCCTCCTCTGTTGGAACTGGCACAAATGTCCAAATCTACACCAAAGCACTATACGAGCACTTATATAGATGCATGGAATCAGGAATACCTGACAGAACAAAATCATCCTCTGCAAGGAACAGTAAACCTGCCTGGTGGACATCTGCAATAAATAAACTATATAACAAAGGAAAAAATTTCTGTCCAGGACCAAGAAGGAGTAGGTGCCCAACTGGAAGCAATCTCTCCACAGCCTGAACAAGCAAATAGGAGCACTAGTGAAATCCTCTAAAGCCAACTTTGAGTCCAAATTGGCCACATCTACTAGAGACAATCATAAAGCCTTCTTCATATATATCTGCAATCTCAAAGGAAGCACCCTGATCTGCTCAGAACTGGTAGTCAACGACACCACATACACAAATGCTGAAGATATAGCCAACCTACTGGCTGACAGATTCAGTGAAAACTTCACCCCTCTTCCCCCCACCAGTAAATCAGGACATTCCCAGTACCTGTCCCCCTCCCCTTATCTCTAGGGATTAGGTCATCACTGCCCTCTCAAAGGCAAAAAATACAGCCTCCATGGGACCCGATAACATCCCAGGATGCATCTTACATGAACTCATGTATGAACTTGCAGCACCATTAGGCACCCTATTCAACCAAAGCCCAAGTATTGGCTTTGTCCCAGACTAGTGGACGACAGCCATCGTCATCCCTTTACACAAAGGTGGAGCGTCCACCGAACCAGGAAATTACACACCCATCAGCCTAACTAGCCTGATCTGCAAGGCTATGGAACGGATTATCATGGACCTCATTAACAGGGACACTGGTAACTTCCAAACAATCAACCCCAAACAGTTTGGCTTTGTCAAGGGGAGGTCATGTCTGTTAAATCTGGTCAACTTCTTTGAGACAGTCAGCAAAGCCATGGATGAGGGGAAGATGGTGCACAACGCCTACCTTGACCTGGTCAAAGCCTTCAACACTATTCCCCACATGGGCATAATAGATAAACTCTCTCAACTAGGCATCAATCTATATGTTATAAGATGGGTAGCAAACTGGCTCACTGACAGAACCCACCTAATCAAAATAGGTGAAGCCACTTCAAGCAGTAGACCCGTAACAAGCGGCATACCCCAGGGATTGGTCTTGGGGCCTCTATTCGGGATATACTTCCCAGTGGTGCAGCCCAAAACCAGTAGGCTATGGCTGACCAAGTTTGCAGATGACTGCAAGCTGGGCACAGACATCAATTCCCTAAGTGATGTGGACAGCCTCCAAGAGGGTCTCACCGAAACAAATGACTGGTGCCAGAAACATGGCCTCAAGCTAAATGCCAAAAAATGCATCATCCCCTTTGGGGAGAGTGACGTGCCCACATATCATCACATTAATAATGTCCTAAGTACTCAATCAGTCGTGAGGGATTTGGGCACTCAGGTTGATAGCCACCTGACTTTTGAGCACCATGTTGCTTCCGTTGTATGGAAAGCTTTCTACATGGCCCACCTCATAAGCAAGGTTATCTCATCCAGGGACAAGGAGGTCATAACATCCCTGTATTCTTCCCTTATAAGGCCAATTATTGAGTACAACACCCTCTTCGGCATGTACCTCGCAAAGCATATGCAGCTGGAGTGACCATGGAGGTTCCTCACCAGGAGAATCCAGGGCCTCAAACATCTACCCTACACAGATAGGCTAAAAGCCTTGTCCCTCTACTCAGTTTCATACAGACTCCTCAGAGGTGACCTCTGTCTGGCATACAAAGCAATCTCAGACCCTGCCTTGATGGGACTGCTGCATATCCGTAAGTCAAGCTCCACTTGAGAAACACGCACGTGTGACCTCAACCTGGTCTGTGACATCAACAGGGCTTGTTGGCGGGACAGATTTGTGTACCAGAGACTCCTCCATCTGTAGAATAGACTCCCTCTCCACATCAAGCAGAGTATTTCACCATCCCTTTTTAAGTGCAACCTGGATAACTGGATGGGAAACAGAAAATACACACCTGGGATTCCATTGCTGGACAGCAGCTTTGGGTGCTGACTTGTCTAAACATGGGCTAAACTCTTGGCTAGGCTTATAAGGTCCTCAGGGCCAATAGCCTAGTAACTTCCTATTGTCACAGGACAGACTGAGCTTATTTTTTGTCAGGGAAAGCAGTTCAAGTTGAGTTTTGATACTTTACTATCACAATAGCCTCATTTAAAGCCACAGGTTCAGTGATTAATTTCTGAAAAATAGGACACTATCAAAATACATTTAGCAAAGTCCCTGATGGAATTTATCTCAAAAAAGCAGAAACTTGCAGCTAGCAAGCAAAACAATATAAACTTGAATCAATCAATGCACAATATGATTGTATATAGAAGGTTATCACTGCAGAACAGAAAAATAAGGATACATAGATAAAAAACTGAAAAAATGTGATATATAATGTTGAACTTAGTAAAACATTTCATAAAAAAGGGATTTTCAGGTTATTCCTAGTAATATCTAGCTTGAAGGCTAGAACAGCCAACAGCAGATAAATTGGTTAATAAAATAAAGGACCAATGACACTTCTGAAGGTATTTTAAACTCTTCTGAAATATTTTAAGAACATTTACATGCAACATACATCACACAAACTGTTAGAAATTAAGAATTAGCTGAATGTTTTTCATTTTTTTTATCTTCAAATAATCGTAATCAGTTCCGGGTAAACTGCTTAATGAAAGAGTTTATATTATAGGAAATACAACAGCTTTTGGCTGACTTGGGTAAAGATAAATGACTTGGCTCTGATGGCTTGCCTGTAGAAATATATACCAATGCTAATGAAATGTTTTTAAATAATTTCCCAGTCACTGCTAATCATATTCTTATGTCTGATGACTACCTGAATCAATCCTGTAGGCCAGCAATAATTGCTGCCATTTTGAAACCTGGCAAAGATCCACCTTTTAAGTTTATAATGTCCAAAAATTATTCCCAACTATGTTTGGAAACTTTTCACTTAGCTAAAATACTGGCTAGAAAACTTCCACTATTCAGTGACTTAAACTAAATGGGATTCATACCAGCCAGAACCACTCAAGACTATTTGATAAAAGCTTACTTTATTTTGTTAAACAGGCATGGTCATAAACAAGTCTAGGCTGTTTAGAGCTTGGGAAAATTAAAAGGAGTCCATTAGACATGGTGAGTGAAGAAAGGAGTTTCTGGCAGCTGATGTCAATGGCAGATAAGTTTTAAAAAGCATCTGCTGCCAGAATAAAGGAATAAAAGCAAGGAATAACTTTTATTGGCCATACTGACGAAGATTTCGAAAAGTGTAGCCTAGCAATGTATTTTACCAGCAAGGGTTGATTTTTTTCCAGTAAGACTATTTTTAGTTAACTACATTTTTTTAGCTAATTTTAACTAATCTCCAAACTTCACTATTGTAGGTTTAGAGTGATTCTACTAACCACGTATGAGCTGCCTCAGGGTATCTAACCTATCAGATTGTAAGGTGTGATGTCAAGTTGTCATGTCCAATCACAATAAAGGTTTTTTTCACCCACACTTGATTGGCTCCCACTGACACACCCCCAGGTACTCTTATAAAAGGAAATCCTCAGGATCACTTTTTCCATTAAGGAACTACGCTTTGATGGTGATTGTACTTCTACTACTTTTTACTTCAGTAAAGTACGACCTTCTAGAATCTGAACTTCGACTACATTGATTTTTTAGCACCACGGCAAGCAGAGCTCCTTAGCAGAGTCACATTTACGTTGTTTTGCCTGTTTTTTCTGTGTGTTTCATCTTTGATTTCTAGCTGCCACACTAGCGGTTCCTCTCACCAGGCGTCCTGACCAGCCGGAACTACGACCTGTATACGAAGCCTTTCTAAAGGTTTTACTCAGCCTTCAACCACAAGCGCTCGGGTATGCACAGCCTTTCTCAAGGCTTTACCAGTAGCCCAGCTTCTTCACCGACATCCCACCGTACCTTTATTAAGGCAGCCTACCTGGGCATCCATTTGTTCTTGGCTTCCCTAGGGTATTTTATTCATGGCCATTTAATTTAGGAATAGGCACTAGGCAGGGACTCCTGCTCCTGTCACTTTTGTCTGCTCTTTATTTGGAACCCTTAGCAATCAGTTAAGGCAAACCCCAATTATGTAAACAGATCACAGGTCACAGGTATTAACATAAAAAGTTTATGTCTATGCAGATGTAGTCTAATGTATTTATGCAATCCACAGCAGGATTTGGCTGCTATTTTACAGGAATTAGAGAAATATAGAAAACTGTCAGGTTATAAAGTAAACAAAAATAAATCGAGAAATATAAAACAAATTACATTTCTTTGAAAACTGCAGCTGTGGAATATCATTTTGAGTGACTCTAACAGCATAAATTACTTGGGATTTAAAGTTAGCTGATACAGTAGATGGATAAATGAGATTAAATTTGGGGGTATTTTAGGAAAGTAAGGATTACTATCCAAAACGGAAGGAAATTTGCTTGAATACGGCACAAAGAATAAAGACTGTACAGTGGTTTGCACTCTCTTTGATAATATATGGATCACAAGGTCTTCCTCTTGCTCTACTAGCAACATTTTTAGTAAATTAAGGAATGCTACTTCTGGATTTATTTGGCAAGACAAAAAATACAAGTGGTCTGAATAAAAAGATATGTGCTCACCATAACTTTCCATCTGTGTTGTTCATTTTTATTCTTCCTCACTGATGGGTCCTGATCTGAGAATTGGATCTGACTGTGCCACTTCTATCAGATCATCAGAACCTAGAACTCTTGAGCTCCTCCCTTTCTCCATAATGCTCCGCCAACCTAATGTACTTCATATCGAATTTGCTGACCCTAGATGTAAAAGTACAACCTATAACAGAAAAAAAAACAAAGGCAGGGCAGAGGGAAGCCGGAGCTCAAACAAGGAACATAGGTTCCAAAACAACTCTTAGATCTCTCCAGAAGCAAAAAGGAGGGGGCAGGGAGGTAGGGAGATGAGGAAGGAAAATGTACAACACAGATGTAATGAGCAAAGTGAGTGTGTACATTAGCCCAAGTTACAGCTGCATAAATATCATCTAAAGATGCTCTACACCAAAAAAATGAAGAAACTGCCATAGATAAGAGGTTTTGGTAAAGAGAAACACAACTTACTATACACAGAGGTTACATAATTTACATAACTATTTGGCCAATATAACTTTAGACACTGGACTGCCTAGTCTGGTAGGAATAAAGGGAACAAATAACTGTTCAGTTTTCCTAAAGTCTTTGGTTCTACGAAGGTAGAAACGAAGTTGGCTATGCACATCCAACACGTGTAATGTGCACTCTCCTTAGTTTGAAAAATTTGGAAAGAAAACTGGGAGATTAATGACCTGGTTAATGTTTGACTCAGAAGCTACCTTAGGTAAAAAAAGACGGATTAGCTCACAATGACACCCTGTCCTTGTGAAAAATTAGATAAGGAGGTTATGAAGACAAAGACCGGTGCTCAGATACTCTTCTAGACGATGTAATAGCCACTAGAGAAATGTTTTTTCAAGATAAAACTCTTAGGTCAGCTTTGGCTAAAGGTTCAAAGGGAGATTGAGTCAAGACCTGAAGCATTATATTTAAATCCCAAGGGGGGGGGTAGGATCTTTTAATACAGACCTGAGGAAAAAAGCTCCCTTGACAAAGGGCTTGCTTAATTTAGAAGAGGCTAATGTAGAGTTATTTTTCACCCATATGGAAATTAGAAATGGCAGCCACCTGAACTCTAATAGTTGAAAAACTAGTCCTTTATTAAAAATTGAAGCTAAAAATTCAAGGTTCACTTGTACAGGCACTGAAAAAAGAGTCCAGATCTTTGTTAAGGGCCCAGAAGACAAATCTCTTCCATTTACTCTTAAAAGTCTTTTGAGCAGAAGCCTTATGGGAAGACAGCAAAATATGATGGACCAGGGAGGACAGCCTGGGCTGTCTAGCAATCAGCTGAACTGCAGAAACCATGTGGTTAGTATGAGGCTCGTTACGTTCAAATGAGCCATGCCTGTCGGGTGAGACAGGATGTCTGGAGCTGGATCCAGAATCCAGGGTGATGAAGATGAGGCCAGAGGAAAGTACAGTTGTGTACACTTACCATAAATGTAGATGTCCGAGTGTATTCACTGCTGCAGTCATTACATTTGGGTAATCTACTGGCAGGTTGCACTCAGTCGGCCAGATTAACAAAGTCTTGGGTCCTGCATCGGTTGCTGTCCCTTCCTTCCATGACGTCGGGTCCTCAGGGGTATAAAACATGCAGCCGACGCCATTACATCAGTTTTTCTTGCCCCAGATGTCAGGTGCTCCCCAAATGGGGAGCAAAACAAACGAAACAAAACAAAAACAAAAAAAATAAATAAATATATATATACATATATATATATATATATATATATATATATATATATATATATATATATATATATATATATGTATGTATATATGTATGTATGTATATATATATATAAATAAAATTTAAAACACAAACAATATATACCTCCAATCAAAAGCAAATACACCAAAAAGGCTTTTAAGCATAGTAAAAGAAAGGAGCGGTATAGTAAGAGAAAAAGAGGGGCTGGAGGGAGGGTAACCAGGACTGCAACAGTGAATACACTCGAACATCTACATTTATGGTAAGTGTACACAACTGTACTATGTTCTTCGTGTTTCATTGTTGCAGTCATTACATTTGGGTAGAATCCCAAAGCTATGGTTGGGAGGATGGATTTATACAGCATTAGGAGCAGCTATAAGGCCCTGCAGGACAGCAGTGGCAAAACCAGCTCTGGATTTAGAGAAGAGAGGTAAATGGTAATGTTTGGTGAACGTATGAACTGAGCTCCAGGTAGCAGCTTCTAGAATGTCTCTGGTAGGAACCCCTCTGAGAAAGGCTGCAGAAGTAGATGCAGCCCTGGTGGAATGAGATCTGATCCCCTTGGGGATAGGTTTACCATGGTGTATATAGCAGAAATGAATACAATGGCTTGTTCATTTGGAAATAGTCTGCTTTGAAATAGCCTTTCCCTCTGCCCCTGCAGCAAATACCACCAATAATTGTTTAGATTTTCTTAGAGATTTTGTCCTGTTTAAGTAGAATCTAAGTTGTCCGTGTACATCCAATGAATGCAGAATCCGCTCACCCTTGTTCTGTGGATTGGGAAAGAAAGTTGGCAGATGAATGGTCTGATTAAGAGCCACACTGGATACCACCTTAGGCATGAAAGATGGACTGGTCCTGAGAGCCACCCTGTCCAGATGAAAAATAATGAAAGGCTCCACTACCATAAGAGCCTGTAATTCTGAAATCCTTCTAGCTGAAGTGACTGCTAAAAGGAAAGCTGTTTTCCAGGAGAGAAAGTTTAGGTCTGCAGTAGCAGCTGGCTCAAAAGGAGGGAAAGTGAGTTTTTCCAAAACAAAATTGAGATCCCGTGCAGGAGTTGGTGCTCTCCTGGGAGGTCTTAAATTTTTGGCCCCTTTGAGATACTGCTTTAGCAGAGGATGAGAGAAGAGGGGAGGTTATGTGTTGTAATAAGCTGAAATGGCAGAGGCATGGATTTTTATGGAAGAAAAAGATAGGCCCTTGTGAAGCATCTCAGTTAAGTATTGCAGAATCTGAGGAATATTGGGCATTGCTGGGATTATTCCTTGTGACTGGTTCCAGGCACAGAATCTTTTCCATTTGTCAGCATAAGATTTTCTAGTACTAGGCCTTCTAGCCTCCAAAATAACATCCATCACAGGTTTGCTCATGGATGCCAAGGGTGAAATTAGCCGATTAGCCACACTGCAAGATTCAAAGTTTGGAGCTGACTGTGCAGAACTTGGTAGTTCTGCTGAGACAGTAGGTAAGGTGTCGGAGGCAGGTGCCACGGAGGAAGGTGTGACAATGCACAGGAGTGGGTACCAGTGTTGGTGAGGCCAGTCTGGAGCAATCAGAATAATTTTTGGTTTGTCTAGTCTGATATTTAGTAGAACTTTCGAGAGCAGAGGCAGAGGGAAAAAAGCATAGACTGATAGGTTTTTCCAGCTGAATGATAGAGCATCCACTTTCCAAGCCTTTTTGTGATGAATTCTTGAGCAGAATTTGTCCAACTGATAGTTTTGGGGTGAGGTAAAAAGATCTATGTCTGGGCTCCCCCATTTGAGTGTCAACATGTTGAAAACTTGTGGTTCCAGTTTCCATTCGTGTGGATCCATAAGATTTCTGCTTAGTTCATCTGCCAGAGTATTTAGCTTTCCTGGCAGGAATTGAGCTTGTAGTTGTACTTGATAGGTCAAGGCTGTGTTCCACAATGCCATGGCTAGTCAGCAAAGTGGGTAGGAATGTGTACCCCCCCTGCTTGTTTATGTACCACGTAACTGTGGTGTTGTCTGTCTTTATCAGTAGTTGTCCTGGATGAAGGTAGTCCTTGAATGCTGTCAGTGCATTCTGTACAGCTAGCATTTCTCTTTCTGATTGATATGTAGGTGCATTTGATTTGGGCTCCATTTGCCCTGAATGCACTTCCCTGCCAGATGAGCCCCCCAAGCATAGTCTGATGTGTCTGTAGTCCGGGTTTGGGAGGCAGGGGGTGGAGTGAATGGCAGTCCCTTGTTTTGGTGGCAGGCCTCTGCCCACCATAGGAACTCTAGTTGCAGGCAAGGTATAATAGGAATCATTGTTTCCAGGCTGTGACAATGTTGACTCCATAAACTTTTTAAGTACCACTGACGTTTCCTCATATGCAGTCTTGCATATGGAATTAGAAGAATGCAGGAGGCCATGAACTCCAAGGCTTGCAGAATTTGTCTTGCAGATAAGCAGGGTTTTTGTGGCCACCTGTTTGAAGTAAGTCACCAACTGAATTTGCTTTTCTGGTGTAAGGTAAGTCATCTGGGCAGTTGTATTCAAGCTTGCACCCAGGAATGTAATTTTTTGAGAGGGTACCAGTTGTGATTTCCTTTCGTTTATGGTGTACCCTAGACAATCCTTAAGAAACACAAACTTAGAAATCCAAACACAGGGACCAAGAGCGGTACAACTTTCGCCAAATAATAACAAATATGCCACAGGATACAAAATTTATTTACGTAAAGCGCTTTTCGTCTGCTCTAAAAGCAGACTTCATCAGACAAATTAAGTGTAATAGTGATGTGATTTTATACTCATACTGACGTCATCCACTAAATTAATTTAGACAATTAACATCTTCAATTGCTTAATTAGAAAGTTAGTTAAAAAGAACTTACATAAAATGTACATATTTTAAAACACATAATAAAATTAACTTATTTAAAATTCTAAGTACCCCACACAGTTCTGCATAAGTTCGAAAACATACATATATATATATATATATATATACCTATATTAAGGTATATACAATTATAACAGCATAAATAATTTGTAACATTTTAAACAAAACTCACTAAACAATACCTAATGCTGTTGGAAAATTATCTTTGGCTTATGTAAATATTACACATAATCATAGACAGTTAGAAATAAATTCTCCAAACTATATATAAAAGTGATCATAGACCAAAAAATAGTTACATTAGTCGCATGACCTATTCGTAACCATGTGTAATAAAAGGATGGGTGTATATACACTAACTACAAATACTTTCTATCCCAAGGGTTAAGTATAATGGTATAGTTCTAAAACTCCAATGGAAAAATACATCTAACTAGCTTACTAATACTGAATATTAAGAAGATGAAGAACTAACTTAAGGCCAAAGAAATTGACCTATCTTACAAGGCTCTTTAGTTTTAAAACACTACTAATAGAGCAACTATCGTTTAGTCCTGGGTGGGCATAGGCATTCAACCTAATCTGCCATTTAAGTTCTGATTCTTCAAGTAGCAGTTTAAGGGGAGCACATCTTTTCTTTTCTAATACTTGGTCAATAACCATGAATTTAAAGCAATGATCACTAAAAGTGATTATATGTCTAGCTAACGCATTTTCTTCTTTCCTTTTTCTCATTGCATATGTTCATAAATGCGTTCTCTCAATTTACGTTCAGTCTTCCCAACATAGAATCCTGAACACTTCTGGCATTGAGCCAAGTACACAACCATGCCTGTATTACAAGTTGCTCTACAGCGCAGGTCGAACCAGTAACCATTTATGCAAAATCTATTAGACTCATTGATGTATTTGCAATAATTGCAATTTTGGCATTTATACATGCCAGGTGTTCTTGTAAAACTAATGTTGGAGTTTTCAAGTAGTGTTTTCATATTTTTACCTCTCCTAAAAGTTACGTCTAAATGGTTACCTATTTTGCTGGTTAAACTTGCATTGTTATTAAAAATATGCCAATTTTTCTTAATAATATCTATTAGGAAATAGATGTTGGTAGAAAAAGTAAGGATTAGCTTAGGATTACAAGTCGGTAGTAACTCTTTACCGTTATTGGTTGAATTAGGAACGGTATTAGGTATAATCTGACACTCACCATCAACTGGTTTTCTCAGAATTGGTTGGTAAATACCTCTATTCCTTTTGTCACTGACTTCTTTAACTAAAGCATTCAGTAGTTGCAGCGGGTACCCTCTATGTGTGAACATGCTGACAAGCAACTCACACTCATTAATGAAGTCTTCATCCAGGCTAGTAATTCTGACGGCCCTTACTAGTTGACCCTTAATTACTGATCTTTTCTGGTAATTAGGGTGGCAGCTACTGTAATGCAGAAGCGAATTAGAGTATGTACCCTTCCTAAAGATCTTGGCTACATACGCCTTTAAGTCAACACTCTTAGTTAACCATATGTCCAAGTATGCTATTGCATTCTTGCTAAAGGTAGATGTAAAGTTCAAAAAGTCAGTAGTGGTATTGAAATGTTCTAAAACTGAAATACTATCTATTTCCTCTCCTTTTATCAAGATGAAAATATCATCCAGATAACGGGTGTAATACTTGATTATTCCCATCAGTGTGGCATTTTTAAATATATACTCTCTTTCCCAATGCGCCATTACCATGTTGGCTAAACTTGCCCCACACGGGGAGCCCATGGCTACACCAACTTTTTGGAGGTAAAAATTGTCTCCTAACATGAAATAGTTGTTATACAGGATCATGTCCAACAATTCCAACACTAAAGCTATTTCTACCGTTGACGCATTACGTTTCTTTAAATATATTGCTACCCAATCAGTGGCAATATTCAAAGGTATACAGGTATATAAATCTTTTACGTCAACGGTAAGAAAATTGCATTTGTCACTGAATTCCAATTCAGATATTTTTGCCAAGAATGACCACGAATCCTTACAGATTTGTTCTTCTTGTACTAAATATTTCTGTAGGATGTGATCCACTAACTTGGCACATGTATAAGTGGGGGGAACCATCTACTAAGGGGCGCATAGGTGGATCATGTAGCCCCTTATGTATCTTAGGTATTCCAAATATACATGGGAATCTTGGATAAGTGGTCTTCAGATAGTTGAATTGGTCTTGATCAATGCAACCAATGTGAAGCATATCCAGTGTTGACTTAAAGGCGTATGTAGCCAAGATCTTTAGGAAGGGTACATACTCTAATTCGCTTCTGCATTACAGTAGCTGCCACCCTAATTACCAGAAAAGATCAGTAATTAAGGGTCAACTAGTAAGGGCCGCCAGAATTACTAGCCTGGATGAAGACTTCATTAATGAGTGTGAGTTGCTTGTCAGCATGTTCACACATAGAGGGTACCCGCTGCAACTACTGAATGCTTTAGTTAAAGAAGTCAGTGACAAAAGGAATAGAGGTATTTACCAACCAATTCTGAGAAAACCAGTTGATGGTGAGTGTCAGATTATACCTAATACCGTTCCTAATTCAACCAATAACGGTAAAGAGTTACTACCGACTTGTAATCCTAAGCTAATTCTTACTTTTTCTACCAACATCTATTTCCTAATAGATATTATTAAGAAAAATTGGCGTATTTTTAATAACAATGCAAGTTTAACCAGCAAAATAGGTAACCATTTAGACATAACTTTTAGGAGAGGTAAAAATATGAAAACACTACTTGAAAACTCCAACATTAGTTTTACAAGAACACCTGGCATGTATAAATGCCAAAATTGCAATTATTGCAAATACATCAATGAGTCTAATAGATTTTGCATAAATGGTTACTGGTTCGACCTGCGCTGTAGAGCAACTTGTAATACAGGCATGGTTGTATACTTGGCTCAATGCCAGAAGTGTTCAGGATTCTATGTTGGGAAGACTGAACGTAAATTGAGAGAACGCATTTATGAACATCAGTATGCAATGAGAAAAAGGAAAGAAGAAAATGCGTTAGCTAGACATATAATCACTTTTAGTGATCATTGCTTTAAATTCATGGTTATTGACCAAGTATTAGAAAAGAAAAGAGGTGCTCCCCTTAAACTGCTACTTGAAGAATCAGAACTTAAATGGCAGATTAGGTTGAATGCCTATGCCCACCCAGGACTAAACGATAGTTGCTCTATTAGTAGTGTTTTAAAACTAAAGAGCCTTGTAAGATAGGTCAATTTCTTTGGCCTTAAGTTAGTTCTTCATCTTCTTAATATTCAGTATTAGTAAGCTAGTTAGATGTATTTTTCCATTGGAGTTTTAGAACTGTACCATTATACTTAACCCTTGGGATAGAAAGTATTTGTAGTTAGCGTATATACACCCATCCTTTTATTACACATGGTTACGAATAGGTCATGCGACTAATGTAACTATTTTTTGGTCTATGATCACTTTTATATATAGTTTGGAGAATTTATTTCTAACTGTCTATGATTATGTGTAATATTTACATAAGCCAAAGATAATTTTCCAACAGCATTAGGTATTGTTTAGTGAGTTTTGTTTAAAATGTTACAAATTATTTATGCTGTTATAATTGTATATACCTTAATATAGGTATATATATGTATGTTTTCGAAACTTATGCAGAGCTGTGTGGGGTACTTAGAATTTTAAATAAGTTAATTTTATTATGTGTTTTAAAATATGTACATTTTATGTAAGTTCTTTTTAACTAACTTTCTAATTAAGCAATTGAAGATGTTAATTGTCTAAATTAATTTAGTGGATGACGTCAGTATGAGTATAAAATCACATCACTATTACACTTAATTTGTCTGATGAAGTCTGCTTTTAGAGCAGACGAAAAGCGCTTTACGTAAATAAATTTTGTATCCTGTGGCATATTTGTTATTATTTGGCGAAAGTTGTACCGCTCTTTGTACCCTAGACAAGTTAGAACCCTTTTTACAAACGCCAGATGCTTTAGAAGAATGTCCTTGTTTTCTGCCTGAATTAGACAATCATCCAGGTATGGATATATTTGAATATTTCTTTGCCTGCAAAATGCAATTACTGGTGCCAGGCACTTTGTGAAGACCCTGGGTGCAGTAGATAAGCCAAAGGGCAGTGCAGAGAATTGGTAATGCAAGTAGCCTGCTTTGAAGCGAACTTATCTTCTGCAAGATTCCCTGACTGGGATATGCAGGTAAGCCTCTTAAGTCTAGAGTTACCAACCAGGCATCTTTGCCTAGTATAGGTAGTAACTGTTTAAGAGTCAGCATCTTGAATTTTGGAATGTCCAGAAATGCGTTTAGAGTGTACAAGTCCAGAATTGGATGCCATGATTTGTCTTTTCTGGGTACCAGGAAAAGTCTTGAATAGAAACCTTGTCCCTTTTCCTCTTCTGGTACTGGCTGAATAGCCCCATTTTCATGAGGGACAGAACTTGTTTCTGGGCCTCTGCCCACTGATTTGGGGGCAGATCTGGCCATCCGCTTTGGATTGGCAACGTGTGGAAATGAAATCTGTATTCCTGGGATACTATGTTTAAAACCCATTTGTCCTGGGTAATAAGTTGCCAGTTTCGTTCATGAAGTGCCAGTTTTCTCCCTAAAGGGGGAGGTGCCTTGCTGCTTCCAGATTTGGAGGTGGAGGCACCCCACTGTTTTATTTTAAAAGTTCCTTGTGACTGAAACATGGAGCCTTTGGAGTGTCTTGATTTGCATTGAGCGGCTCTTGAGGGGACTGGAAAGGACCAGTTTTTAGTAGGCCAGTGCTACTAAATTTTGGAGGTTGCACTTGTAAGAAATCTTTCATAGTTTGCATAGATTTAGCTTTATTTTCCATCTTTTTTAACACTTCTTCAGCCTTATTACCAAAGAGATGGTCCTGTTGTAAAGGAGTATCTAACAATTTTGCTTTAACATGGTCAAGCAGAGTTTGCTCTTTGAGCCAAGCATGCCTCCTTAGCACAGATCCAGTTACAGCAGCCCTGCAAGAGGCATCCAAGGAATCAAAACCACATTGCAAAGTATGTTTTCCCACTTGTTCAGCTGAATGTAATAAATCCTGCAAATCTTTATTTTCCACACAGTCAGAGATTAACATCATTTTCTGTTTAAGAAGTCCCATGATATGCTGCTCATATTTAAGCATATGAAATTGACAGCTTAAAGCCCTGATTGCCAAGGTTGCAGACATGTAAACCTTCTTACCCCATCTATCCAGCACCCTGGAATCTCTATCAGAAGGGGTAGGATTTTTAGCAGTAGAGGCCTTAATGCCCTTGGGACCCTGAGAAATGGTTTCAGGGTCAGCAATAGGATTTTTGAAAAGGAATTTGTGGGAATCAGGAACCCTGTAGTATCTGTCTAACAAGGAGCCAGAGGCAGAGAATCAGGAGTCATACCACATTCTGAAAAAACATCATCAACAATGTCTAGAACAGGAGGTATGGCCAAAGGCCTATGCTGAGGAAGAAGAAAATCCCTAAGTCTCTTTTTAGATTCAGAGAAATCCTGACTTTCCCAGTGAAAATGTTCCCTTAAGGTATGCAAAGTTTCCCCAAAAGAAAAATCCTCAGGGAGAGAAGCAGAAGGAATGGAATCTTCTGCATCAGAGACCTCATAAGTACGAATAGACAAATCCTGTTCATTAGAAGAGTCAGAAGAAATAGAATCCTGTTCAGAAGATTCATAGTCAATGTCTTGCCTTGGCCTCTTAGAAGGAGGGGGTTGGCTACCCCTGATCAGAATAATTAAATCTTCAGTCATTTTGATCATTTGTTTTTTAGGCATAGGGGCCTGCACATGTGGCCCAGGCGTCATTTTTTTTTAGACATAGATTTAGATTTTGGCCTTAGTTTTGAAGATGGCGTCGGCCTAATATATAAATCTGCAGGCCTGAAGACACCCTCAGAAGCCGGTGCCTGTACAGCGGCTCCGGCCCCATCTAAGGTAGAGACATCTGCGGGTTCCATAACTGAAACATCTCGCGGCATACTGGACTCTGAATGGGTCTCAGTAGAGGCCTGCAAATCAGAAATAGCGGGTATCAGGGGCTGTGAAAGCGCCTCACTGAGTACTGGCGAACCAGCGACTGGCTTTGGAGAAGCATCCTCGTCGGTTTTGGACCTCTACTATGGTCTGTCTCTTTCTTTGCGTTTTTTAGGTATTCCAGTAGTCGGATTGCTAACCGACGACATTTCTGGATAATTAAATCTTGAGCCAAAATATTGAGAAGCAAAAATATACAGACGTTTAATTGTGTGTTGATTAAATTTAGCACAAAACCGACAGCAAGGCACATTGTGGTCGGGGCCTAGGCAAGGAATACAGTACAAATGAAAATCCTTATGAGGTATTTGCTTCCCACAAGTAATACAATTATTAACTTTTACTGACGTCGGTAAGGAGCAAGAAAAAGTTTCCCCAGCGGGGTACTTAGCTTTTAGTTGAAGACTTCGGTTCTGAAACTCGAAAACGAAAATTTCAGGAGTCGGCCGACCGGCACTTGAACTGCTTCTGCTTCAGGCACCCCGCTTCAAGAAAGACTGATGTAATGGCATCGGCTGCATGTTTCATACCCCTGCCGACCTGAAGTCATGGAAGAAGGGACAGCAACCGATTCAGAACCCAAGACTTTGTTAATCAGGCCGACTGAGGGCAACCTGCCAGCAGATTACCCAAATGTAATGACTGCAACAGTGAAACACGAAGAACATCAGGAATCAAATCTAACAAGGCCAAAAGAGTGCAACGAGGATAACTGTGCTCTTCAACTGAGCTGCTTCCTGAAGAAATTTGGGAATTAGTAGTAAGGGTAGAAAAGCATACAGGAGACCGGAGGGCCAATCGTGAACTAGAGCATCTCTTGGTGATGCCACTGATGGGGGGGATCAGGCAAACAACCTACTGCAGCTGTTGAGGGGAGAGGCAGACAGACCACAGCATGGCTGGCCCTGCTGACAGAATGTCATGTTGATGTTGAGAGACCACTCATGCGGCTTCAGAATAGACTTGCTTAGTTTGTCTCCAACAGCAATGGACTTCACCGGGATGTGCATTGCTATTAGAAAGCAACTGAAAGAAACACCTATTAGTATACTATCATAGCTTCTCGACAAAGATCCGTTCCCTCCTTCTTTGTTGATGTACCAGACTACTGACATATTTCCCATGTGTATCGCAACTGTCCCAGATGGAAGAGTGTCTTGAAAGGCCTGCACTGCTAGAAGGACAGCTCTCACCTCCAGGACATTGATATGCATCTTGGCTTCTTTGGGAAACCACGTACCTTGGACTGTCCTTCCCAAGTAGTGACCTCCAACAATCTGAGAGGCGTCTGTGGTCACTGTGGCCTAGGGAAGGAGAAGAACAAAGGGATGGCCTTAATTCGAGCTGGTTTGAATGAATCCACCATAGGAGATGCATCTTTTACATGCTTGAGTGATCCTGACTGGCATGGATAATGAATGCTGGAGAATGGACCACTGAGTTGATAGAGTCCATTGAAGGATTTTCATGTGGAACCTGGCCAATGGAACAAGGGTGATAGCTGCTGCCACAGAACTCAAAGCCTGCACAATCAGTTGGACTGGAAGAGATAAATTCTGGATCACGTTCTTAACTTGGGAATGCAGTGCATTTACTTGAGTGGAGGGAAGAGAGGCTATCTGACTGACTGTGTCCAAATGAGCACCTATGAACTCCAGAATATGTGCTTGGGTGAGTTGAGACTTGTTGTATTTGACCGTTATTCTCAGATGAGAACACAAATGGAGCAAGTAGTCCCTTGCACTGTAGTAGTTGATGCCTGGTTGGGGCAGTAAGTAGCCAGTCGTCTAGATATGGAAACACCTGGAATACTAGAAATCTCAACTGAGCTGCTACCACTGCCATGCATTTGGTGACCACCCTGAAGGCTGTGGTGAGACCAAAGGGCAGAACTTTGAAATGGTAATGACTGGCTCCCAGCCAGAAGTGTAGGTATCTCCTGGAGAGCCTGCTCATTTTGATGTAATAGTATGCATCTTGAAGATCTATTGAGCACATCCAATTGCCCTTTTGCAGTAGAGGCGAAATGGACTGAACCATGATTATCCGAAACTTTGTATACTGAACAAACTGATTTAACTTGCTGAGATCCAGAACTGGTCTCAAGTCCCCTGTCATTTTTGGCACTAAGAAAAATCTTGAGTAAGTTCCAGACCCTCTTTGGACTGGGGGCCCACCCTGTTTGACTCTTTTTTTCCAGTAGCTTTTTTTTTCCTAGAGGTGAAGCTTCCCTCTGACTGGGTGGAACATTGAGGATTTTCTTCAAAGTTATGGAAGGGGCTAGGGAAAATGGTACAGTATTGTTGAGAGAGATAGCTAGGCTCTCTGGTGCAGGGATAAATGACCACCGACTGCTTCCAGAACAGGCCAGTCAGGCCTCCCTTCAGGATCACTGATAGGGCCTATCTGAGAAAGAATCTCCAGATCCCTGGTTCAGCAGAATATCTCTGCTGAGAGGATGTCATCTTCTAGTTGAGTTCCCCCCACTGCCCCTGGGGAAACTATCTCCACATGAATCCTGGAAAGGACCCTGGGTCTTGTTAAACCACATCTTTCTGCCACCTTGCTGGTTTAAAGAAAGGCCTTTGAGGTTTAGAAGAACATACACCCATGACAGACAAGGTCTTTCCCACTTGTTCACACCTGGAGTGTGTGTCCTTAATCTTGGGGCCAAACATGAAGGTCTGTCAAAGGGCACATTGATGAACAAAGACTTGCATGGTTTTGCAAAATCACATAGGTGCTTCCTGGCATCTCTCCTGTGTATGCCTTAACTCACCACCTGTGAGTTACTGTGAGGTGTACCTTCAGGAGATCAACCTCATGTACGCAGCTGAGATAGCAGAAAATCACAGGAAAGGAAGTCCTTTACATGGGAACGGATTGTACAATAATATTTTTTAATAAAAAAGACACAGCATAAATGCTTTTGTCTCCCAAGGAGACTTCTTCAGATACAATTAAAATTCAACTTAAAATTAAGTTTAAATACTTTCCAACACTATATTGAATAACCTATCAGCTTTCATCAATTAACATAGTTTACTCAAGGAAGTTTCATCTCTTAGAGAGACCTATACCAGTCTCTCCTCTTAAAAACCCTTCTATGTTGTGTTGTTACAAACTCTATTCAGCTTATATATAAAATTCTTCATACAACTTATTTGCCAACCAAACTTATGTTCTCCTACCCACTAAGTTTGTATATTAAACTTTAAGCATTTCACTTTTGCCCAAGGTCATATAACCCTTAAAAAGACAGTAGCAGTTGCAGCTAATGCACGTTGAAAAAACACATATTTGTGTGTGTGTGTGTGTATATATATATATATATATATATATATATATATATATATATATATATATATATATATATATATGTGTGCGTGTGTGTATATCCTGCTACATATAAAAGTGTGCATAATTAAAAAAGAAAACAATCCTTCATATGTTTTAAATCATGAACTACCTCACAGTTTGTCCAAGTGTTTCAAGAGAGGCAGCAACCCCCCCCCCCCAATAAAAGTATCAGTGAAAACCAAGGGGGGGGGGGAAGCAAGGGAACAAACACAAAGGATTCAAATCCAATATTTACAGGAAGGATACCTTTTTGTAACACTTACTTGCATTATACCAGCAACCATCTGAAGCACCAAAAGACGAGTTTAGTGAGGGGTCAAGCTATCCAAATTGCCCGGAAGACCTCAGATTATGCAGACCTACGGGATGAGTTGCTGGAACTAAAGCATATGTTTATGGACAGAGGGTATCCTGAGAAACTTATAGATATTATTAACAAAGAAGTTCTGGAAGGATGGGGAACCAAGTTTTACCCACTCTTAGGAAGGGAAAATGAGAGGTATGTGACCAACAATGAGGGGAAGTATGTAAGAGTTGCAGTCGCTCCAGGACTGATGGCAGGTTGCCAGTGTTATAAATTAAGGTAGCCAACGCCATTGCATCAGCTTTTCTTGCCCTAACTGTCAGAAGCCCCCAAGAGGGAGCTAGGTTATGGTGGAAGAACAACACCAGCAGAAAGTAAATACCAAATAAATACACACCAGAGGTCAATTCCTCGTTGGTCAGATCCGACCACAAGCTAATCAGCCTAGACATCAACATCCCACCCCCAGCCCCAATTAGGGAAACCATCGTAAAAAACTTCTCAAAAGCCAACTTCACACTTCTTAAGACAGAAGTGGCAAACTTCATGACACCCATGCAGACGGACAATAGAGGTATGACTGCCGAATCTTACACAAATGCACTTTATAAGCACTTACACGAGTGCATGGATCATGCTATCCCTAATAGAACCAAGATGTTATCCTCCAAAAAAAGGAAGCCAATCTGGTGGTCCTCTGCCATAAACAAACTCTACAACAGAAGAAAGAAACTGTTGCAAAAAAGAGTAAAATCCCATGACTGGAGGAACTCCCTGGTCAACCTCAGTAAGAAGCTGAGATCCCTCATAAAATCCTCCAAAGCTAGTTACGAAAACAAAATTGCCACTGACTCTAAAGACAACCACAAAGCATTCTATAGCTATGTCAAGAATCTAAATGGGAACACTCAGATCTGCTCTGAGTTACAGCATAATGGCACTAAATATACAGAACCAACTGATAATGCCAACATTCTAGCAGATAGGTTTAGTGCTTACTTTACCCCCCTCTCACCCCCTAGTGGGCCCATCTCTATACCGGAAGAATGCAAAGTTCCTATAATCACGGCTGCACAGGTAAAAAACACACTCTCCAAAGCCAAGAACACAGCATCCATGGGACCTGACAATATCCCAGACTGCGTTCTACATGAACTACAGAATAAACTGGCACCCTACCTAAGTACCATGTTCAATCATAGCCTCACCTCAGCCTTGGTACCCACTGAATGGCGCACCGCGACAGTTATCCCACTCCACAAAGGGGGAGCCACGACGGACCCCGGGAACTACCGCCCCATTAGCCTGACGAGCCTGGTCTGCAAGGCCATGGAACGTATCATCATAGAACTCAAAGACATTGGTAATCTCCAAACTCTGGACCCTACTCAGTTTGGATTTGTAAAAGGCAGATCATGTCTCCTAAACCTGATTGACTTCTTTGAAGCAGTCACCAAAGCCACAGATGAGGGTAAGATGGTTCACACAGCTTATCTAGATCTTGCCAAGGTTTTCAACACCATCCCCCACTCTGGAATTATAGATAAGCTCACTAAACTAGGTATAAATCCCTATGTCACAAGATGGGTTGCCAACTGGCTCACGGACAGAACCCATACTGTGAAAGTAGTGGATTCCAAATCCGACATCAGACCAGTGAGAAGTGGAGTACCACAGGGTTCAGTCCTGGGTCCTCTCCTGTTTGGTATCTACTTCTCTGAAGTGCAGGCCAACACAGAATGTCTTTGGCTAACAAAGTTTGCAGATGACTGCAAACTAGGAGCCATAATCGAAACTCCTAACGATGTGGACAAACTACAAAAGGGCCTCACTGAGACAGATACCTGATGTCAAAGCCATGGCCTGAAGCTCAATGCCAAAAAGTGCATTGTCATCCCCTTTGGTAAAAACTCTGTACCCATGAACTACCACATAGCTGGTAGTCTACTTAATGCTGAAAATGTGATAAGAGATCTTGGGACACAGGTGGACAGTAGTCTCTCCTTTGATAATCACATCGCCACAGTGGTCAGGAAATCCTTCTATGTGGCTCATCTCATCACAAAAGGATTCTCATCCAGAAAAAAAGAGGTCATTGTTCCCCTCTACTCCTCACTCATTAGACCCATTATAGAGTACAACGCCCCTTTTGGTATGTACCTCACAAGACATCTACAACAACTGGAAAGACCACAGAAATACCTCACAAAGAGGATTACTGGCCTCAAACAGATGCCCTATGCAGACCGTCTCAAATAACTACAGCTTTACTCCATCGCATATCGCCTACTCAGGGGAGATCTCTGCCTAACATACAAAGTTATGTCAAACCCAAAGCTGTTGGACATGCTCCACTTAAAGAAATCCCAATCCCTCCGAGCTACACGCTCTAGGGACCTTAACCTTGTTATCACAATAAACAAAACATGCTGGAGGGATAGATTCCTGTCCCAGAGACTTCCCATACTCTGAAACAGACTTCCTATCTATGTCAAACAGAGCTCCTCATTAGCACTCTTCAAGAAGAATCTTGATGATTGGATGGGAAATGGGAAATTCACCCTGGGGATCACTTCTGTGGCTCTGCTCGACAGGGGCACAGGAAAATAATCTTCTTGGGTGGCGAAAGCCAGGGTACATTTTTTGGCTAGGCTTGTATAGGGTGGAGGTAGTCAAGAAGACTGGGGGCTGGCTAGGATGCCCTGCAAGACTGCTGTGGCAAAGCCTGCCCTGGATTTGGAGAAGATAGGCAGGTGGTAATGCTTGCTGAAGGCATGAACAGATGTCCATGTTGTAGCCTCCAGGATGTCCCTGGTGGGGACCCCTCTGAAGAAGCTGCAGAGGTGAAAGTTGCTCTAGTAGAATGTGTCCTGACCCCCTTGGGGGGAGGTTTACTGTGCTGCTTGTAGAAGAAATGGATGCAGTGTGCTATCCATTTGAAAATGGTTTGTTTGGATATGGCCTTTTCCTCTGCTCCTGTAGCAAAGCTGACTAACAATTGATCAGTCTTCATAAATTATTTAGTCCTGTCTAGGTAGAATCTGAGCGGTCTGTGCACATCTAGAGTGCAGAATCCTTTCCTCCTTCCTTTGTGGGTTAGGGGAAAAAGGTGGGCAAATTAATGGATTGTTTGAGTGCCACACTGGACACCACTTTTGGCATGAAAGATGGGTTAGTCCTGAGGGAGACCCTGTCAGCGTGGAAAATGATGAAGGGCTTTACAGCCATTAGTGCTTGTAGCTCGGATACTCTTCTAGCTGAAGTGATGGCCAGAAGCAAGGCAGTCTTCCAAGAAAGGAACTTTAACTCTGCTGGTTCAAAGAGGGGCAGAGTGAGTTTTTCCAAAACAAAGTTAAGGTCCCAAGCTGGGGTAGGTGCTCTTCTAGGTGGCCTCAAGTTATTAGCCCCTCTTAGGAACTGTCTGATGAGAGGGTGGGAGAAAAGAGGTGGCTCTGTGATGAAATGAGCAGAGATGGCAGAGGCATGAATTTTAATGGAAGAGAAGAATATACCCCTGTGTAGTAGGTCAGCCAGGTAAATCCAGGATGAGAGGTAGGGAAGGCTGTGCAGTTCCGGCTCCCTTAGCCTGGATCCAGGTGCAAAACCTTTTCCACTTGTCAGCATAAGGCTTTCTAGTGCTAGGGCATCTGGCCTCACGTATAACATCTAGAACTTGTTTGCTTAGATTGGCAGCTTGTGCAGTGGTCAGGGAATAAGCCAGGCTGCCAGACTGAGGGTCTGCAACTGGGGATGCATGAAGTCTCCATTCCTCTGGGTCAGGAGTGTTGGGATCAGAGGGAGATGCCATGGTGGCAGTGTTGACAGGCTTTGCAGCAGATAGTACCAGTGTTGGTGTGGCCAGTCTGGGGCAATCATGATTGCCCTCGGTTTTTCCTCCCTTATTTTGAGCAGTACCCCTGTAATGAGTGGTAGAGGGGGGAATGCATAAACCGAGAGGTTGACCCACTGGAAGGATAGAGCATCCACTTTCCAGGCCTTGCTATGAGGTTCCCTGGTGCAGAATCTGCTGAGCTGATGGTTGGAGTGGGAAGCAAGGAGGTTGACCTTCGGGGTCCCCCATTTCTGGGTTACAAGGGTGAAGGTCTAGCTGCCACTCATGTGGGTCCAGAAGATTTTTGCTTAAGTTGTCTGCCAGAGAGTTTAGAGAGGCTGACAGGAACTGTGCTAGCAGGTGTAGTTGCATGGCTGAGGCAGTGTGCCAAAGGGTCATGTCGAGCCTGCAGAGAGGGTACAAGTGAGTCCCTCCCTGCTTGTTGATATACCACATCACAGTGGTGCTGTCTGTTTTGATCAGTAGAGGCCCCGGGGAGAGTAGGGGTCTGAAGGCTGTCAGAGCTTGCTGAACAGCTAACATCTCTTTTTGGTTGATGTGCAGATGTATTTGGTTTGGGCTCCATTGGCCCTGAATGCACCAGACATCCAGATGTGTACCCAGGCTTAGTCTGATGCATCTGTGGTGAGGGTCTGGGCGGTGTGGGGTTGTGAGAAGGGCAGTTCCTTGTTGCGGTTGCATGCTGCTGCTGCCCACCAAAGGAAATCTTTCCTTAAGTAAGGTATCATTGGTATAAGAGTTTCCAGGTCTTGGGAGTGTTGACACCAAAGGCTTTTTAGGTACCATTGTAGTTTCCTCATATGCAGTATGGCATATGGAATGAGTAGAATGCAAGAAGCCATGAACCACAGAGCTGGCAGGATTTTCCTTGCAGATAACTGGGGTCTGGTGCAGTGGCGGCTGGTGACTTCAAATCAAAGGGGGGCTGCAGGAGACAGCTGAATGGGTGGGGTCAAGGGGAAGGGGTGTGGCCAACTAGAAAGGGGAGGAGCTATGCTCAAAACCACAAAAACTAACTTTAATACGCTGCCCTGGGTGGCCAACCATCATTATGAGAGTCCAATCAAGACAAAAATAAGTGTAGAAGAATAAATATATTTCAATGCATTGGCTGCATGACAGCTTACTTAACATCTAGATGGAAACAAAAGGTTGTGAGGCATGAAAAAATAAATTACTTTTTAAATACATTACTGGAATGCCAGTCAAAATCAAGTATAAGAAAAAACAGAAGCACTCCACTCAAACCACTTCTCCTTGCGCTGCAGTTCTAATTATAATTTATATTCAGCTTTATTAAAGTACCAAGTAACATGCTGAAAGTAGAAATCTCTGTGATGCCCCCACTTGTAAAAATGTTTCTTATCCAAAAAAGACCTGCTGCCTGACAACTATCTACTTGTTTCATGGGGAAAACATGATCAAAGTAAAAAATGAAAAGCAAACAAGAAACAAGCTCAAGATACATTGCTTAAAGGATTACTGTACAGGTTATGGACCACACATGATTGGCATTCTGTTTAGTTTACGGGTAAAGTCTGTAGAAATGACTGGAAGTCTCCAACAAGTGTAATTAGCTTTTTAAAATAATGGAATCCTGTCCTTTAATACCCAAGGCTTATACATTATCTAGTCAAGTATTCTCTGCATGGCAACAACAGAAAGGCTTTCAATGTTGGCAATTCTTTAACAGTATGCTTATTAAAGCTTACTTGCATCTTATGATCTCAGACAAGCTTACCTTATGGTCATTAAAGCATTGCTACTTAAACACAGAGCAACAGGCACTTTCTGAGAAATAAGCATAAATCTGAGTAATAAGCATAAATCAACAGTACAAAAAATATGACAGAAACCACACCATTCTGCAAAATCAAGGTTAGATGAAAAGCCACTGTAGTACTTGTGTCTACCTTGGATGGGGGGACACACTGCACATTTACACTGCATAACTACTCCTTGCCTTGCTTGAACACATCCAGAGTCACTACATGGGGGAGTGGGGTGCAACAAGTATGTCACAATTTGAAATGTCTCTGGCTGACTGTGATGGCCCTGACACATTTGTCATACCTCTCAACCTCAGAGCAAGAAATCTGGACAAAGCCATACACAGAAGTGGGACAAAGGCCCAAAAATAAGGACAATTTTTAAATATTGCTCTAATAAACTTAGAAAGATAATAGAATAGGTCTTGCATTAGCATGAATTTTCTGAAGGGTGTAAAATCTGAAACTCGAATGTCTGTCATTATTTTCTAACTTCAGTCTTTAGTGATTTGTCACTAATTTGCCAAAAAACACAATTTTATGAAAAATGGACCTAAAATGTGACGCAAAATATAAAATAGCCACACAATACAGCTGGGAACCTGTCAAAGAAGGGACACTTTAATATTAGTACTGCTAACTTGAGCAGCTGACAAAATAAAAGAATCTGCATGTATTTCAAGTAATCTATAACTTTGATTATTACAGTTATTTCTTAATTGTAAACCCTCCATGTTTTCTTCCAAAATTGCTATTTTGCGGAGGGATTATTAGGGGGAAGAGCAAAATTTTGAGCCAAAATCGGGGACAGTTGAGAGGTTGGCTATGCCTAATTCTATATTGCATGTACCTCTCAACCTGTTAATGCAGTAAATCTGAACAAGGCCAAATATATTGGGGGAACATATAAACAGTACTAAAAATTGCTCTTGTATAAATTGAGACAGTTGATAGAATAACAGTTCTTACTTTAGCATGTATTTTTCTGAAGGTTATGAAGTCTGAAACTCAGTGTATCATTTAGTGACTTAATTCCTAAATAATTTGCCAGAAAACTACAAATTTTATGAAGAACAAACCAAAAATAAGAAGCAAAAATCTATTTATTCTTTGAAAATCTGGACAGTTGGGATGTTTAGTTCAGCTGGGCCTGTCTCTGTTTAATGCCCTTCCCCCCTGACAAAATCATGGTTGAATGGAGCCTCTGCAGCCATTCCAAAGAACCATTACTTGGCTATTTCACTCCATTTACCATAAACACTAATGTGCATACTGCTTTACTTCTATGATGAGTTGGACTTCATTTGAAAGTTTTATTTTGTATTTTACAGCACAAACACTAAGTCATCTGCTAAACAAAGCAATGTAGTCTCACAATGAAAACTTAGCATTAAAACTTCTCTGCCCTTGAAACTCACATTCATTGAAACAGCATTGAAACCCACATTCAAAGAAAATACATTTTGCCAGTGGCAGATAAAGATTAATTTTGGGCTGTTTTCAAATCATAGGCCCCTTGCATATGAAACATACATGTGCTCTTTGATACACCTTCCGCATTGTACTAAATTATATTCCTTGTACAATACAGTACAGTTGTTAGAGGGCGTTTTAAATTTGTTTTGAACATTTTTCCAGTAAGCAATGAAACAAAACGCATGCACCCATAATGGCAAAACTGCCTAGTTCAGAACATTTATCACAAAAGTTTACTCAGACTTCCACAGTCCACCATTATCAGTACATATGCACAATTCTACAGTCCATTACCAGTAAATATGCACAATTCTACAGTTCATTATCATTATTATATGCACAATCTCTGAAGAAGTAAAAGTCATCTAAATAATTCCACATTAAAGAAATCTGTAACTAATGAAGAGGTTGCTGCTAGCAAACAGCTTTATATTTCATGGTTTCATTGAAAAATAAAGCGTCTGTTGCCCCTCAGGAATAAAATGCCTATATTACATTAAAAGAATGATAAGCTAGTAATACTGCAAGAGGAAATGGATGGCAAACTGATAACAGACTCATAGTTAGTATCTTCACCAAGGAGAACATTCTCAGTACGGCAGCATCCAACCCTTGTGGGAGTAGAACCCACAGCCTTCTGCATCAAAAGCAAGTGCACAACCTGTTGTGCTATTAACAAGGCAAACTGACTTCACCTAAGCAACACTAAACTTCTGTTCCCCTGCAGCTCTCAGCTTCTTGTAAAATCTACTCAATACTCAACTGCATCTCAACTTCTCAGCACAAGAAAACTGCAAAAAGCAAAAATGTATTGGGGGGGGGGGGGTTAAAAGCCCAAAACCAGGGACACATTAAACATTGCTTGTATAATCTTGGAAAGTTGCTAGAATAAAATGCTGCGTTACCACCATACATTTTACTGCCAAGGTCCCTGTGCAAAACAGTCAGAGCAACATACCACTACGCCAAATCATTTAGTGAATTCAGTTCTCACCATAACTATCAACCTCTTAGTACAAAACACCTGGACAAACCCAGTAATGAGGGAATACAGCCCTCAAACATATTCAGTGAATTCAGTTCTTGCCATAGCTGTCAACCTTAGCACAAAAAACCTGGACAAAGCCAATAATGGGGGAATACAGTCCCAAAAATAGGAACAAATTTCAAATATTCATCTTATAAACTTAGAAAAATGCTAGAATAAAAGGTTGTGTTACTATGCATTTTCTGAAGAACATGAAGTCTGAAATTCAAATGCCTGTCAATTTTACTGCTGACAGAACAAAAACAATTTTCAGCAGAGACCCATAGACACGTCTTTGTAAAATGACAGGGCACCAGAGCAAATCCACACAAACACAGAGAGGAGATGCAGACTCTACACAGAAGGCACCCCAGCCAAGAATCAAACCAGAAAACCTATAACCTATTGCACCGTCAAATATGCAAGGAATTAAATATTCAGAAACCTGAAGTCTGAAATTCAAATGCCTGTCAATTTTATTTAACATTTGTTAATCAGGACAGTCTGACTTGGAACAAAAAAAAAATTTCAGCAGAGGCCCAGGAAGAAATAATACATCAGACTGATGTTTGATAATTCTTTCCTTTAGCTTCATATTAGTTTTTCCAACATAAAATGCTGTGCATGAAGTGCAGGTAGCTATGTAAACAATATTGCTGGTTAGGCAATTAGCTAATCCATGAAAAACAAACGTCTGTTTAGTAACTGGATGCTTAAATGTGTTGCTACAATTGATTACATGTACGTAGTTGTTACATATCCCATCATTTGAGCATAAAATCCTTTTGAGATACTTTTTATTTTTGAAAAGGAAACTTGGGTTATCTCCAACAATCTCTTTTAACTTTTTATCCGAAGTTAGAATTGTCCAGAACTTTCTATCACCTGGCGTACATTATCAAGCTTTATAGTGCAAGTCAAATTGGCCCTTAAGTTAGATGTTCTTTTAGGTATAGCTAGGGATGGTGTACTTTTGCCTTCTCTGACCTTAGAGGAATAAAAAGGTTTGCCTTTTCCTTTACGTATGTCATTAATTCTGGTGTTGTTTAGTTCTAAACTTCTCTTTCCATAGCCTCATTGGCTGAAATTAATAATAAGCCTCTCTTCTTCCTGGAGAAAGGTTGCCTCTTCTGTACACAGCTTTGAAATCCTTGCAATTTGATTTTCAACAATGTTAGAGAAAATATGCCTGGGATGCAGACACAGACCACTACTTTCCTGAAATTTGATGTAAAAACATCTAAAGAGATGATTGACTTTCTGGATGTGAGATTATCTCTTGATCTGTGGAAGGTAATAGACACTTGCTTCTATAGGAAAGATATGTGGCGAAACCACATGCTCCATTTTTCCAGTATGCATCCCAGGCATATTTTCTCTAACATTGTTGAAAATCATTAAAAAACAAAAAAAGTCCCAGCAACTACTGAATCCACACACTTGATTTAATAAAAGAAATAAAGTAACTTTTAAGCGCTTTCCGTCTGCTCAATGGCAAACTTCATCAGAAATTACATCTCCACAATGGAAAAGCATTTAAATAGTCAGACCAATGGCCACAGGATCACTACTAGTAACTGACAACTCCAACTCAATACTAGAGTTGTTACAAGATGGAGACTGCTGCGCACCACTAGGGAGAACTAAATGATGAGAATTAAGGCTAGTGTGCAAATTCGTATCAGCTTTTAATTGCCATACTTGAGCAGAAGAAGGTGATGGATGCATGTAATGTTACTGGATTAAATGAGGCATGTTCAATAAGTAGTATCTTTAAACTTAGGAGTTTACAAAGGTAATAGATTATTTAAGGTTTTATTACATTATATAAATTTATTTAGAGTTTGTATTTTATATGAATGGTTAGTAATGTATTAACTTATTTGATGGATTTATATTATATTATAAGTTTTTTTTAGCATATTTTTACAAATAAGGTTGTTTTATATATATATATATATATATATATATATATATATATATATATATACACACACATACATACAGTTTGGCGTTTGGAAAGTTTCTGTTAATTTTATTTGTTAATTAATTGTCCCGCATTTTTTGGTCCAAGTGACTATTTAAATGTTTTTCCATTGTGGAGATGTAATTTCTGATGAAGTTTGCCACTGAGCAGACGAAAAGCGCTTAAAAGTTACTTTATTTCTTTTATTAAATCAAGTGTGTGGATTCAATAGCTGCCGGGACTTTTTTGTTTTTTAATCAGTTTCTTGTGTTTCATTATTACTTTATTGTTGAAAATCAAATTGCAAGGATTTCAAAGCTATATACAGAAGAGGCAACCTTTCTCCAGGAAGAAGAGAGGCTTATTAATAATTTCAGCCAACGAGGCTATGGAAAGAGAAGCTTAGAACTAAACACGACCAGAATTAATGACATACGTAAAGTAAAAGGCAATCCTTTTTATTCCTCTAAGGTCAGAGAAGGCAAAAGTACACCATCCCTAGCTATACCTAAAAGAACATCTAACTTAAGGGTCAATTTGACTTACACTATGGACCATGATAATGTATGCCAGGTGATCAGAAAGTTCTGGCCGATTCTAACTTCGGATAAAAAGTTAAAAGAGATTGTTGGAGATAACCCAAATTTCCTTTTCAAACATAAAAAGAATTTCAAAAGGATTTTATGCTCAAATGATGGGATATGTAACAACTATGTACATAATAATTCATCAGGAACAAAGAAATGTGGCGTCTGCAATGTAATCAATTGTAGCAACAGATTTAAGCATCCAGTTACTAAACAAACATTTGTTTTTCATGGATTAGCTAATTGCCTAACCAGCAATATTGTTTACATAGCTACCTGCACTTCATGCACAGCATTTTATGTTGGAAAAACTAATATGAAGCTAAAGGAAAGAATTATCAAATATCAATCTGATATACGTAACAGAAAGAAAACAAATTCTCTTTTCCTTCCTTCATTTACGTGAGCATGAGGGACATAACTTTGTTTTCATGGTCATTTCAAAGATACATTTTACTTCCAGAGAAGGAGATCTGACCAATATGACAGAGAGAGGAAGCCAAATGGATAATGCGGCTGAGGGCAGATAACTCCCCCTGGCCTTAATGGCTGTGTTCCCTTAAAACCCTTTCTTAAAAATAGACGAGCAATGAGCTATGCTCACTTATGACCTGTTTTCATTGCCAGAAACCTTAGGTATACTGACTTAGGCTCTGATGTCCCAAAGAAACTGCTGAAATGAAATAAAAAGAAGCGCCCTAAATGGCCATCTTTATTTTTATTTTTCACCTTTTTCTCTCAAATCTTGGCTTTCATGCAGAGCTTGTTCTTTTAACTAGAACCTACTGAAAAGATTTTATTAATATTCCTTCTGAAAATATGTCTGAGTCTGTCTTAGAAATGTCAGACTGTCATGTTGTTTTAAATAAAGAGTTTTAACTTCAAGCTATGGAGGTGTGTACCAATGGACTAACTTTGTTGGTTAACATTCATCATTCACTGAGGTTGTTTCATTAGATGATACCAACTTTTAAACACTGAACCCAGCTTACCTACTTGGATCTGAAGAAGGCTTGAAAAAGCTGAAAGCGCTTGTCCACTGTTTACATCAGAAGGGTTCTTTACTTTTATGTTAGTTTTTTCTGTTTTTATGACATCCACATGTTTTAAAGCTGTGGAATTACAACGCCACTTGACTTTCACAACAGCAAAGCTCTATATTTCATATATTGTGGATTCAACATGGTAAAAGCCTGTTACTGAAGCTGTCTTTTCGCCATTTTGGTTGTTTATCAAGTTTTGAATACTCAGATGAAATACTAATACTTGTGGTGCAACGCTCTTCCAATATTTACATTGTTTTTGTTCTGCTGAGCATTCTTTAGCGGAATTCAGTTCTTTTTCTGGATTTGACTTTTGTTTGCTGTGTATTCCGCACACAGTTTGTAACAGAGGTTGTATTAAGAGTCATTACTTTTTTACTGCCTTTTCCACGCAATGTCTCTAGATTTAATTGACATGGAAAGAAAGAAGTTAGCGCCAGGCTTTATTGTCTGGTGCGATTAATCCGCTGATTCAGTTGAATCTTGCAACAACTGAGTTTTCAGTTGTGGAAACTGAAAAGGTTGACCTAAACTTTGAGTCTATTTTTAAAACAGTTGAAAATGCGGCCTTTAAGCTAAAGAGACTACAATGGCAACATTTCCATATCGAAGCCTGCCTACATCATCAGGTCATTCCTAGATGTCTTAGGGTTAGATGTATGCCCAGTTATGGAAACACCTACCCGGAGCTTTTGGGCAAATGGCAAGCAATTAATATACAGACAAGTTTCAGTTATATGAAACTGCTGGTTGACTTCTTCAAGACTCAAGAAGAAGAAATGAGCACCTTGATAGAGGAGAAACAAAAAGAACTTGAAAGTATGAATTTGTCTGATAATAACTTCATGAAATTGGAGAATTTACAGGATAAGCTAACAGCATATGAAGTTAAGCTAAAAGGCATTAAAAGTCAGAAATTAATGAGAGACTTTAATGATATGCAGAAAGGCCATTTATTTGAATGGTCTAAAGTCAGAAACTTCAATGAGCATCCACGGAAAGAAGACAGAAATCCTGAGCAGAGAGGTACAACTCTGCACACCAATAATAATAACCATACATCTCGAGATCTTTTGGTTAATGCACAAGTCCATCACATGGACAAACAAGAGCCTATAGTCAGAACAGTTCCGAATGGGAGTATTGTCACCAATGAAAATGCTTGTGTTATCGAACAAGAACATGACTCGGATGCAATTATTAATGTCAATAATACCAGTCCTTTCAATAGTACTGGTACCAATGGTCATCCACTAGAAACAATACCTAAGAGAGGAGCACAACATGTTACCATCACAGAGCAGCTCCCTGTTTTAATGATGAACAAAGTCTCTCGAACAGGGAGATCTGTAAGCAGAGAGAGAAAGAAAAGGAAACTACCACAATAAATTCTTTAGTGGTTAATATTTCGAACATTCAGCTCACTCACTCTCAGATGGATCTATTAGAGAAAGGTCTCAGCTTTATTCCTGCAACCAAATCTACACATGATGAATTTGCATTGGACCTTAAAATGTTTGGAAGGAATCTTACTTTGAAGTATATTTTTGGGGATGGAAATGATAAATGTCCCATTAAAAGTAATATTATGCTCAAGAAACCAAGCGCATTTGTTCCCCTCAACCACCCAGCCGTGGATTCTTTTATTCATGCCTGTGAAGAGGAGTTAATGAGAACAAGAATGTCTCAAAAAGGGAAACAGTTTTTCAATCTAACTAAAGAAGAAAATCAGGCATTAAAGAGCTTAAAGAAAGGAATGATATTGTGGTTAAACCTGCTGACAAAGGAGGAGCCATAGTGGTAATAGATGCAATGATGTATGTCCAATGGATGAAAGAATTATTAAGTGATCGAAAGACCTATTCCTTGATTAGTAAGAATGAACTAAATATTATGAAATGGAAGATCCAGCAGGTTCTTTATGACATGCTATTGCAAAGAGAGATTAATGAGTATTTGCATGATCTTTTCAACACTGAGCACCCCACCGTACCAACTATCAGTGGATTACCAAAAATTCATAAAGATCTTAAACGCCCACCTTTAAGACCAATTGTGCCTGGTAGAGAATGGTTGACGGAATCTATTTCTATGTTTATTGAACAAGAACTAAAAAATATGCTATCTAGGGCCTCCACTGTGATTAAAGATACAGCTGAGTTTCTACAACATCTGTATATAGCTCTAGAACACCATGATGATCTTGAGAGTCTGCTATTGGTAACCCTAGACGCGAATAGTTTATTCACTTCCATACCAAATAATTACGGCATTGAAGCAGTAAGAGAATTTCTAACTGAAGAGAAGGTAGAATAACGTTTAATATGTGATCTTTTGGAAATCGTGTTGGAGTACAATGTGTTTACCTAGGACAACAGCTACTATTGGCAGAGATGGGGGTTGCCATGGGAACGCCCTGTGCCAATAGTTATGCAAACCTGGTTTTAGCCAACTGGGAGAGAGTTTGTTCCAAGGATGCTAATAACATTTGGAATGACCAGATAATTCTGTACAATCTGTTTGTGGATGACACCTTCATTGTATGGAAGGGCAAAGAAGAAGATTTAAGAAGCTTTGTTAACTTCCTGTCACGGACCACTACTTTCCTGAAATTTGATGTAAAAACATCTAGAGATGATTGACTTTCTGGATGTGCGATTATCTCTTGATCTGGGGGATGGGAATAGACACTTGCCTCTATAGGAAAGATATGTGGTGAAACCACATGCTCCATTTTTCCAGTATGCATCCTAGGCATATTTTCTCTAACATTGTTGAAAATCAAATTGCAAGGATTTCAAAGCTATGTACAGAAGAGGCAACCTTTCTCCAGGAAGAAGAGAGGCTTACTAATAATTTCAGCCAACGAGGCTATGGATAGAGAAGTTTAGAAATAAACAAGACCAGAATTAATGACATACGTAAAGGAAAAGGTAAACCTTTTTATTCCTCTAAGGTCAGAGAAGGCGAAGGTACACCATTCCTAGCTATACCTAAAAGAACATCTAACTTAAGGGACAATTTGACTTACACTATGGACCATGATAATGTATGCCAGGTGATCAGAAAGTTCTGGCCATTTCTAACTTCGGATAAAAAGTTAAAAGAGATTGTTGGAGATAACCCAAGTTTCCTTTTCAAAAATAAAAAAGAATCTCAAAAGGATTTTATGCTCAAATGATGGGATATGTAACAACTACGTACATAATATTTCATCAGGAACAAAGAAAATGTGGCTTCTGCAAGGTCTGCAATGTAATCAATTGTAGCAACACATTTAAGCATCAAGTTACTAAACAGACATTTGTTTTTCATGGATTAGCTAATTGCCTAACCAGCAATATTGTTTACATAGCTACCTGCACTTCATGCACAGCATTTTATTTTGGAAAAACTAATATGAAGCTAAAGGAAAGAATTATCAAACATCAATCTGATATATGTAACAGAAATAAAACAAATTCTCTTTTCCTTCATTTACGTGAGCATGAGGGACATAGCTTTGTTTTCATGGTCATTTCAAAGATCCATTTTACTTCCAGAGAAGGAGATCTGACCAATATGACAGAGAGAGAGGAAGCCAAATGGATAATGCGGCTGAGGGCAGATAACCCCCCCTGGCCATAATGGCTGTGTTCCCTTAAAACCCTTTCTTAAAAATAGACGAGCAATGAGCTATGCTCACTTATGACCTGTTTTCATTGCCAGAAACCTTAGGTATACTGACTTAGGATCTGATGTCCCAAAGAAACTGTTGAAATGAAATAAAAAGAAGCGCCCTAAATGGCCATCTTTATTTTTATTTTTCACCTTTTTCTCTCAAATCTTGGCTTTTATGCAGAGCTTGTTCTTTTAACTAGAACCTACTGAAAAGATTTTATTAATATTCCTTCTGAAAATATGTCTGAGTCTGTCTTAGAAATGTCAAACTGTCATGTTGTGTTAAACAAAGAGTTTTAAATAAAGAGTTTTAACTTCAAGCTACGGAGGTGTGTACCAATGCACTAACTTGATTGGTTAACATTCATCATTCACTGAGGTTGTTTCATTGGATGATACCAACTTTTAAACACTGAACCCAGCTTACCTACTTGGATCTGAAGAAGGCTTGAAAAAGCTGAAAGAGCTTGTCCATTGTTTACATCAGAAGGGTTCTTCACTTTTATGTTTGTTTTTTTCTGTTTTTATGACACCCACATGTTTTAAAGCTGTGGAATTACAACGCCACTTGACTTTCACAACAGCAAAGATCTATATTTCATATATTGTGGATTCAACATGGTAAAAGCCTGTTATTGAAGCTGTTGTTTTGAAGCTGTCTTTTCGCCATTTTGGTTGTTCAGCAAGTTTTGAATACTCAGATGAAATACTACTACTTGTGGTGCAACGCTCTTCCAATATTTACAAGCATTATAAGGTCGTCCGCCATTTTAAGCATCTGAGACTGAGGCAAGGAAGGAGGTGCCTGAGACTGGGTTGTCGGTTTCTTGGGTGTGGTTCATACCCTGGGCCTTAGAAACTCGGTAGGTTTCGAAAGAACGGTAGACGCGAAAGAAGCTGTCGGTCTGTGTTGAGAATCGGTAGTGCGAAATATTTCCTCAGAAGCCTGGGCCTACTCAGCGGCTTTGAACCCATCCAAGGTAGAGTCATCTGCAGGATCCTTAGTCGATGAAGAGTCTCGCGGCATACCGGACTCCGAAAGCGTCTCGGTAGCGACCTACGAATCCACAGAAGTGGACATCAGGGGCTGCGAAAGCACCTCACTGAGGGCCGGAGAACTGGTGACTAGCTTAACGGAAGCGTCATCAGCAGTTTTGGACTTGTGCGGTCTGTCTCTGTCTTTATCTTTACATTTTTTGGAAAGGTCTGCTGTCTGATGGCTTACCGAAGCCATATTGGAATTCGAGGACTGAGAGCGAAAATATCTAGCTATACAATGAGAGCCCGAAGATGCATAGTTCTGGCATTGAACAGAGCACAAAAGCGACAGCGGGGGATGTTGTGGTCTGGGCCTAAGCAAGTGACGCAGTAGGAATGAAAACCTCGGTGTGGTATTTGCTTTCCACAGGCGAGACAATTGTTAACTTTTTCTGACATCGGTTAGAGCAAGAAAAAAGGATCCCTAACATGGTACTTAGCTTTAGAAGACTTCAACTTCAGTTCCGGAAATGAAAAACTCAGGTAGCGTCCGACTGGCACTTGTGCGAACTGCTTCTGCTTTGGGCTCCTCGGCAAGAAAGACTGATGTCATGGGCTCGGCTGCCTTAATTTATAACACTGATGACCTGATGTCAGTCCTGGAGCGACGGCAACAGAAGCAGAAATACTAAGTCTCTGATATTCGGGCTGACTTAGGGCTACCCTGGCAGGGATAACCCTAATGTGGTGACTGCAACAGTGAAACATGAAGAACATCTTTCCTCATCATCCTGTCCACATCTGCTTTTGAAGGATCGAAGAGAGGATTTAGTGAAAGAAAGCCTAGAATGCCTTCAAGACGACTCTTCTAGGAATGGAGAGGGGAGCCTGGATGAAATCGGATCTGATGGAAGTGGTGGAGTATGGATCTGTGGGGACCTTGATCGGAGTCGTCTGATCCAAGACTGATGGATCTGATGTTTTTTGAATTTTAGGAGGGGACTCTGCTGAGCAAGCCGAAGCTGAAACTGAGGAAAGATCTGGAAACCTTTTCTGGGACTCCTTGTCCTTAGTTTGAGTGTCAACTTTTAATTTCTCTGACTTTTTTTTGAAGGGGTTTGAGCTCCAGCAAACGAAGAGGAAGATGTAATGGGCAAGGGATCCCGCAGAATTAATTTGTTCTTGTGGTCAGTGAAGGTGCTAGAATTAAATCCTTAGCTAATGTCACAGTTAATATCAGAGTGTGTCAGGCCCAAACAATACACTCATTCCCTGCGGGCATCAGAATTTGGCATCTTATGCCCACAGGAAATATACTTTTTAAATAGAGTGTTTTTCTGACATCTTAAAACTGCTACCAGCAACACGCAGCTGAACACAAGAACCAAGAATTATTATGCTACAAGAAAAAATCCTATCTATACAAATAGACAATTTTTTTTGTAAAGGAAAGAAAAGAAAGGAGGACAAGGAAACACTGCAAGCAATAGTAGACAAAGTACTCAGAAGAGTACAACAGGATACCAGCAATGGTAACGAGAGAAGTACCGAGAATGGTAACCAACACAAAAAGGGAAGGAGTAATTGGTTTAGAATACTAAAATATGGGAAGGAGAAAGAAAAAAAAAAGCAAAATACCATATTTAATTAACATGCAAACACCAGCAAAAAGGAAAAATGTAAAGATTACTCAAAAAACATTTTAGAGCTAAGAATCAACATCTGATACCTAATGGCAGCAAACGAGATATGAGTGACATTAGGTTGGTGGGGAATTATGGGTAAAGGGAAGAGAGTGAGAGTTTGAGGATCAGATGATCTGCAAAAAGTGCCCAAGTAGGATCAGAGTTCCTGATCCGAAACAATCAATTGAGGAATGAATGAAAATGACATCACATCAGATATTTAATTACTCTTCCAGTAGGTAAGGAGACTGGAAGTCCCAGGTTTTGAGTTGTACAGTAAGTATGTCAGTAAGTGTGACACTGCCAGCCAAACTATCCGTAATTTTGTAAATAATTCTATGTCATTTGTGAATATTGATATGATTTATATAGAAGTATATGTTGAAAAGGGTTTGTATAGTACTGAGCTTCAAGAATATAACCACAGCATACTCTGCTGGAACACAGAAGATTAACTTGCAAAACTTCAAGAAAATAAGTTCAAATTAAATTGTTTTATGACTGCGTTATAAAAGTTAGTTTCAATGCAGCAAGGAGAGAGGATGCCTAGAACTAGGGTGCCTTCTGCATTGTTTTGTAAGTGTCATATCGTTTTATGACTTTCAAGATCTGCAAACTTCTGAGAGATATGCATTTTTAACACAGAGATGTTAAATTCTGTCATTTCCTGTTTTAGCCTGGGAACTGAAGTCAGGTGACAAAAAGTGATGTCATCCAAGCTAAATCAGCAGTAATATTTGATATTAAGAAGTCTCTCAGAGACAGACTGGGCATTTTGTATTTTGTCTTTGACCTGGAAACACCCACTCATCATCATCACTATCCGTACCTGCCTTGCTGTAAGTAAGATTTAGGGCATAGCATGTCTTTTAGATATACAAGAATATAGTAAAGATTAGATGGTTTCCTTATTTATTTGAGACTGTCCTGCAATGTTGTTTTAAAATATTTCCTGTGATTTTGAACTCTTAAGTAACTGTGTTTATATACTGAGTAATGTCTTGTTCCTTTATTTATTATTAAATATATTAAAACCTATCTTTGTGGCTGATATTTGTGAGACATTTTAACTCTTTGAGTATTTGCATATGCATCTGGTGACACTGTACAGTCCACTCCTAAACAGCCTTGCAGTCTTGGTCAGACTACCATTTGGATAACACTAACATTACACAGTAGGATTGGACAACCTTTGCAAAGGCCTTATAGCAGCTGATAAGTGGGGGCTGGTGGCAGTGGAAACTACCTTCTAGCCTGGGGAGAAGTGGGCATGGCTAGTAAGCCTGTGCCAGCCTTCCCCAGGCGTGTGTGTGTGTTTGTATATAAATTAAGTCTCAAAATGTGTGTGTGTCAGCTACTTGGGCAGGGATACGAACCACTGTTTGGACAGAGAGGGTGCTGGACGTCTTGGCTTGGCCCCTCAGCTGAGATCTTAACCCTATAGCAGTGCCAGTGGAGAGTCTTATGGGAAATTTGGAAAAAGAGCGAGAAACCCGCTCCAGACTGACTGTGATCTCTGTGTGCTCTTACTGTGTGTAACTGTCATCTTTCCAGTGTGTACATCACCTAGCTGTTGCCAGTGGTGAGGACTGAGGCCCCTTGATTACTGGGGAGTCATATTAATTACTGGACAGTGGTGGGATATCCACATCACATATTAATTGGCTTGTAGTAGTGTGGATATTGAATTCCTGTAGCCTGTGCACAGTAGTCACTGAAGGTGTTGTACTCTCAATCAGCCACGCAGTGAACATTCAGTGTTTCACATCACAATTGTTTTATTTTTCTGTTAGCTTAGTTAGTCAGGTAAAGCAGGAAAGCATGTCAGCAGAGGAGTATAGCAAGCTGACAAGGAGCCAGTTGGCTGAGATGTGCCAGGCTAAATGACTGCTGCTTGCCAACCTGACTAAGCCAGAGATGATTAAAGCTTTGGGCACAGCTGCATCGCAGACCAGCAATCAGGAGGACAACCAGACTGGCTTTGGAGATGTACAACTCTTAGAAAATGGACAATTCAACCTTTCCACAGAGGACTTAAAAATCTGTCTGGAGTTAAAAGAGACTTGAGCTGGAGGCCAAGTGTTTGGAAACAGAAGCACCGGAGAGACCGAGTAGTCTTGGGGCTGAGAAAAATGAGAAAATGAGACTCCTTGAGGCCGAGGAATATGAGAAGCTGCAAGATGAGGAGAAGGAAAGGCAGAGGCTACGTGTAAAGGAGATGCTGACTCTTCGCCAGTCATGGAGGTAATGGGGAAGGGAGTAACCAAACCCCAGAAACAACAAAAGTCAGTATATTTCTTCTACAATTTACAGAGGGGGATACTTTTGATAGTTTCATTCATATGTTTGAGAGTGTATGCAAACAGTATAATGTTGACTAAGGGCTCTGGGTATGGTGCCTGACCCCTTACTTCATGGTAAAGCTGTAACTGTTATTTCTAAATTGTCTGATACTGATTGCTTAAATTATAATATTGCAAAGAACGGTCTTTTAGAATGCTGTAAGTTAACACCTGAATCTTATAGGAAAATGTTTCGTGAGCAGAGACATAAGGCAGATGAAAGTCTGTGTGAACAATATTGCGGAACTAAGCACTTATTTTCATAGGTGGGTGACTGGATGTCAGGTCACCACTTTTGAATGGCTGGAAGACCTTTTGGTGAGGGAACAAGCCCTTAGCACTTTGCCCAAGGACATGAGAATCTGGTAAGCTAATAGACAATGCACTACTGTAGTTGAGTTCGGGAAGAAGGGAGACCTATACCTAGAAAGCAGGGCAATCCTGCACAGGAAAGAGATACCCATTGCTGCTTGTGGTTCTAAGGGAACCCATGGCTGGCAGCCCAGACTGCCCTAACAAGAGTCCACCAGTATTAGGGGAAGCCACTAGTCCAGGCACATGTCCAGGACCAAGGATTAAATGTTTTAAATCCAACCAGTGGGGATATGTACCATACAGATATCCACGGAGGCAAGGTGGGGAACAAAAGGTTGGAGAGCCAGTAAGTGGGAATGACAAAATGCCAGCAGTAAGTTGTCTGAAGACAACAAGAGTACCAAACTACCACAAGAAGTTATATCCTACCTTAGTAGATGGAAAAGAGGCCACTGCTAAGAGAGGGACAGCCTCTGACCTAACCACTGTGAAGCCTGCAATGGTTACAAAGGAGCACTACTTGCTTAGGCAGTGTACTCCAGTCAGAGCTTTAGGAGAGACCCCATTCCAAATACCTTTGGTTAGGGTTCACCTTGACTGGGAGGATGGAAAAGGAAGCCAGCAAGTAGGTGTGTTTTAGGATATACCTGCACATGTCCTGATAGGGAATGATTCTGATAATGCAGTACGATGTGTGCACGCAGTTACATGCAGTCAGGCTAGGAGACAAGCATGTGGGTCTGGTAGCCTGGTGGAGACCCAGACAGATCGCACACTTGCAACCAAGACTGGTGAGGTGGTTACTTCTGGGAGGGAGCTATCCTGTAGCAGTGAGACTGAAGGGGAGCCACAGCTGCTTGTGGGTACTGATGTTCCCTTGGACAGAGTGCCTGCAAGGGCAGAGGTGAGTAGTAGTACCCAGGCTGACAGTGAGGAACCACTGTCAGAGAATAAGAGACTTCCTGTGGAAGGGGGGGGGCTGGGAAGGGTTACTAAGAGAGACATGAGACAGGCTCAGTTCTCAGACCCTACATTTCATGGCCTGAGGGAGGTAGCTAGTGAGGCACCTGATTCTCAAGGGAAGGAGGAATCTGTATACTGGAACGAAGGGTTACTGTACAGGAGTCCAGCAGTCCCTGGGCCGCTCCAGTGGTGTTGGTACCAAAGAAGGATGGCAGCACAAGGTTGTGTGTGGACTACAGGAAATTAAATAGTCACACACAGTCAGATGCTTACCCCCCATGCCTAGGACAGATGAAGCCCTACAGCAACTTATATCTTACCACTACTGATCTTACCAAGGGTTACTGGCAGGTGCCCTTGACTCCCAATGCTAGAGAGATGTCAGCCTTTGTGACTTCTTTTGGGTTGTTTGAGCTCACGAGAATGTCCTTTGGGATGAAAAATACCCCAACGACTTTCCAAAGGCTGGTAGATCGTATCATAGCAGGAGCAGGAGATTTTGCCCTTGCTCACCTAGATGATACTGCCATTTACAGCCATTCCTGGCAAGAGCACCTTTAACATGTCAGGGAGGTACTGGGGAGACAGCAGAGGGCAGGGTGGACGATTAAGCCCATCAAATGTCAGGTGGGTATGGTGGAGGTCTCCTACCTGAGACATAGAGTGGGGAGTGGTAAGATCAGGCCAGAACCTGACAAAAAGGAAGCCATTCAGGCATGGCTGCCCTTGTTACCAAAACGCAAGTGAGGGCATTCTTAGGGATAGCATTCCCCAATTATAGTACCACAGCTGCTCTCCTCACAGACCTGACAAGGAAAATCAAGCCAGATAAGGTAGCTTAAAGGAGCTTTGTGAGGATCCCCTGTGTTAGCCAGTTCAGATTACAGAAAATAATTTGTTGTGCAGGTGGATGCTTCAAACCATGGGGTGGGGGCTGTACTTCACCAGGTTTCCTCAGAGGGAGAAGAGCATCCAGTGGTATATCTCAGTCGTAAGTTCCAACCCAGGGAGAAATGCTATGCAGCTGTAGAAAAGGAATGTCTAGCCATAGAATGGGCACTGCAGAAACTTCAGCTTTATCTGTATAGAAGAAAATTCACTGTAGTTACAGATCACAATCCCCTAACATGGTTACATCGAGCCAGCCAGCAAAATGCCAAGTTACTAAGGTAGAGCCTAAGGTTGCAAGCATATGATATGACAGTGCAGCACCCCAAAGGGTTAGCAATGCCAAAGCAGATGGGCTCTCAAGACAGGGAATGGGGTAAAGTATTCCCTGCTAGGCTCAACCTTCTCAAACAATATTTCTCAAGGGTCACTTAAAAACTAGCTTGAATTTCAGGGGAGTGGGGGATTTGACACTGCCAGCCCAGCTATCCGGAATTTTGTAATTGTAAATATTTCTATGTCATTTGTGAATATTGATATGATTTATACAGAAGTATGTCTTGAAAAGGGTTTGTACAGTACTAAGATTCAAGAATGCAACCACAGCATACCCTACTGGAACACAGAAAATTAACTTGCAAAACTTCAAGAAAATAAGTTGAAATTAAATTATTTTACAATTGTGTTATAAAAGTTAGTTTCAATGCAGCAAGGAGACAGGGTGTCTAGAACTAGGGTGCCTTCTGCATTGTTTTGTACGTGTTTTATGGCTTTCAAGATCTGCAAACTTCTGCGAGATACGTATTTTTAACACAGAGATGTTAAATTCTGTCAGTTCCTGTTTTAGCCTGGGCGCTGAAGTCAGGTGACAAAAGGTGATGTCATCCAAGCTAACACAGCTGTAATATTTGATATTAAGAACTCTCTGAGAGAGAGACTGGGTATTTTGTCTTTGCCTTGGAAACATCCACTCATCATCATCACCATCTGCACTTGCCTTGCTACAAGTAAGATTTATGGCATAACATCTCTTCTACATACAGATAGGAATATAGTAAAGATTAGTTTAGAAGTTTTCTGTATTTATTTGACACTGTCCTGCAATGTGGTTTTAAAATATTTCCTGTGATTTGAACTCAGAAGTAACTGTGTTTATGTGCTGAGTATTGTCTTGTTCTTTTATTTATTATTAAATATATTTAAACCTATCTTTGTGGCTGATATTTGTGAGACATGTTTAAGCTCTTAGGGTACTTGCATATGTATTTGGTGACACTGTACAGGCCACTCCTAAATAGCCTTGCAAGTCTTGGTCAGAATACCATTTGGATAATAGTAACATTACACAGTAGGATTGGACACCCTTTGTAAGAGTCTTATAGTAGCTGATAAGTAGGGGTTGGTGGCAGTAGAAACTACCTTATAGCCTGGGCGGAAGGCGGCATGGCTAGTAAGCCTGTGCTGGCCTTCCCCAGGTGTGTGTGTGTGTGTGTGTGTGTGTGTGTGTGTGTGTGTGTGTGTGTGTGTGTGTGTGTGCCAGCTACTTGGGCAGGGACATGAAGCACTGGTTGGACACAAAAGGTGCTTGAGGTCTTGGTTTAGCCCCTCAGATGAGATCTTAACCCTATAGATGTGCCAGTGGGGAGTCTTACTGGGGTTCTGGAGAAAGAGGGAGCAACCAGTCCCAGACTGACTGTGATCTATGTGTGCTCTTAAGGGAAATTGCACTTTACTGTGTGTGTACTTGTCATCCTCCCAGTGTGCACGTCCCCTAGCTGTTGTCAGTGGTGAGGATTGAGGCTCCTTCATTACTGGGCCATTGCTGGGGAATCACAATAAGGTTAAAACATTTACAGGGCTTGACATTCAGAGATGATGAAGGTAGGTGGAAATCAACTTTACAGTATGGAGGAGAGGAAGAATTTTATGAAATGCTT
Source organism: Protopterus annectens (assembly GCF_019279795.1). NCBI lineage: Eukaryota > Metazoa > Chordata > Ceratodontiformes > Protopteridae > Protopterus > Protopterus annectens. Next base: position 96,808,311 of record NC_056731.1, on the reverse strand, counting down.
AAAGAGAAGAGGTCTTGTAGAAGGCAAAGGGACACAACAATGGCTGTGGATTTAATATCCCTGATTAAAAAGGTGATAAAGACTAATATTGATGAATGTCTTGAAGAGTTCTTCCCTATTGGTGTATCAAGGAGATGGGAAAACAAACTGAGGAAGCCATAAGACATTCTAATAGATTCTCAAAAGTGCTCTACTTGTAAAGAACAAGAGTGTTACAAGCTTACCATAATTATAGAAGACAGAGTATGATCACTGTTACATTTAACACACAACACTTCTTGAAGTCCTTCTTGCAGGAGTTCAACTGCCAGCCAGTGTTCACACTTTACCTCTGTCTCCTGGCATCAGCCGACTACCCTCCATTTCGGACATCAGTAATCTTTGTTACCCTAACTTGGCTTACGCCCCACAGCACAAGCTGACCTAGGGGCTCATCATCAGAGACAGTCACCAATGAGGCCTAAATTTGACTCTCCAGGTTCTAGGCAGGTTAAGAGGAAGGAGGGGCCCAGCAGGGAAATGAGAAGGAAAATGTAGGAAATAAGATGAAGACAATAACCTTCCCAATTCGAGCACAACCTAGTCAGATAACAGTGGGAGGGAATGAGGACTACAACAGAGACTATGCTCAAACATCAATGATTATGGTAATTTCTTAACGCAACTGTTCAGTGTAATATTCATTGTTGTCAGTACCTCTAGGAAGACTCCCACAGCATAAGGACAAGTAGATGACTGGCCCTGAATGAATTAACTATCTGGACAGCAAACTTTAGAAAATGACCATGGTAAACCTTTCCCTGGCCATGGATGTAGAACTGAAGCTGCAATATATGGAGATAGTGTGGACAGAAGACCAGGTAGCTGCTTCCAAAATTGAGTATCAAACCCTCTAAGGAATGATGTGGTAGCTGCTGTAATGAAATGCGCTTTTATACACCAAGGCACATGCTTCCTATGAAAGGAAGAACAAAATTGAATACAGTGGGCAAGTCATTTTGACAGCTTACTGACATTGTTTCCCCTCCTTGCCCTTTGCAAAGGGGACAAAAAGTGGATATTATTTTTTTGGTTCCCTCAGTTTTATCTTGACAGAACCTCAACTGTTTATTCTTTAGATGTAAATAAACAGATGAGATTCTGTCAAGATAAAACGGGGAACCAAAAAATCAGATATTTATGCCATTTAAAGCTTGCAAAATACTCTCTCCTTTGTTCTGTATGCATGGAAGACAATTGTGAATAATATGATTCAAGGAAAGTTATCACTTTGAGCACGATAGTAGTTAAGTATGAAAAGTGACTCTTGTCCTTGTGGAAAATCAGAAAAGGTTTTTTTACACACTAAGCTTTGTATGGAAATTCTTGTAGAATATCACAACCACCAAAAGACTGTTTTCCAGAAGTGGTACATTAGGGGAACTGAAGCAGCAGGTTCAAAAGAAGTGATAATTAGTTTCTCTCACACACAGTCAAGTTCCTATGGTGCAAATATTTCCTTTTTGAGTGATCTGATATGGAATACCCACTTGAGTATAAGGGAGACTTCTAAAGGCAGGCAAACTAAGCTAGATAAAAAATGCATCTTCAAGAAGGCAGTAGACAGCCCTAACTTGTAAAGGCCTAACAGGAAGTTGAGAACCACAGATGCTCCAGCTGAATTAGGGTCCTGATTTCTAGTAATGCACCAGTGGGAAAACTCTTCCATGTCACAAGGTATGATTCCCTTGTGCTTGGTTTCCTAGAACTCCTCTTTATGTACAATCCATCTTCTAAAAATGTGTGCTGAAAGCCTTAGAGTTCTGAGGCTGGGATGTACTAAGGATCCTTTCCTCTGTGTGAAGAGGTCCACTTTCTATGGTAATAGTATTGGTTCTACCCTTGTAGATTTAGCAGGAGGAAGAAACACTTCTATCTAGGCCAAAACAGGGCTATTAGAAGCATTTTTACTTCTTTTTCTTTATTTTCAGTAAGACCCTAGGGATCAGGGTTATTGGTGAAAAACGCAGAGGAATAGATCTGCCCATGGAATACAGAAATCATCAATTTTCCAAGCAACTACAGCTGCTGTCCTGCAGCAAAATTTTGTGTGTTTCCTGGTGAAGCAAAAAGGCTTACTTCTGGGAAATCTCACCAGTGGGGTCAGATCTAAAAATCCATTTCTGCTTAGCATCTGTTCATGGGGGTCTAACTGTGACCTGCTCAGTCTACCCACCAAAAACATTTTCCTGTGATGGGATAGAAGACACCCAGACAGCCATTATGGACTTCAGGACTACTGCCCATGCTTGTACTGCCAGTCTGGAAAGTATGTGCCCCCCTGCATGTTCATATGCCACATCACTGTGGTGGTGTTTTGAGCAGATTTGGAGGATGATCCCTATCCAGATCTGTTTATATGTTTTTACTGCTATTACTGCAGCCATCACCTTTTTATTTTATATTTTTTCTTATATCGTCATTCCAAGTGCATCCTCTCCCCCAAGCTATGTCAGAGGAGTCTATGGCGAGGGGTTTGGTCAACCAGGCCAGCTTGAAAGGTGGCCCTGGATTGAGATGTACTGTAAAAGAAAACACAAAGATCAATGCACGTAAGGTTCAAGCAAGGCACCCTTTATTACTTGCAGCAAGGAGACCAAGCATGTAGGTACAAGGTTTGTTTGATTTTCCATAGTTCAGCCTGTTGTTTTTATACAGATTTCTGCAGGTTCACAGAAAGATGCTATTATTAGATTCACTGCTGACATGGTCAGATAATTGCTGTCTTGCAAAAACATGTTTGAGAAAAACAACCTGGCCTTGGGCTTGTTTCAGCTTTCCTTAGTTTCTTACAATTCTTTGTCCAGTTCTGATATGATACATTCAAGGTACAATCCTGGCCTCAATACACATTCTGCTGACTATGGTAGATTTACAGGCGTCTATTGTTCTCTCTTCAGAGCTTCCAGATGCTGCACATTTTTACACAGAATAAGAAGAATAAATGTATTGACTCTTTTTAACCCCTAATACACTAAGCCTGCATATTGCAGTTATACATTTTAATGCACTAAGCCTACACATTGCAGTTATACATTTTCCTAACATGTACCATGACATCTCCTTTTTAATACAAGGCAATGGTGGGGTTATGATCTCCAGAGACTTGAAGTATATACACCATCTGTTTCTGAGGTACCACTGCAGTTTCTTCATACAGAGCCTCACCACAGGTGAAAGATGCCATGCAGCCCCAGATCCTGAGGAGATTTCTAGTTGTGGTAAAGTCCCTGACAAAAGATATAAGAAATGGGATGGAAAGAGGTCCCTATCTTTAGGCAGGAAGGCTTTCTGCTGTTGAGTGTTCATTAAGGCCCTAGGAACACAAATTTCCTTCCATGGGTATAGATGGAACTTGGGAAAGATGAGGGAACAGAACCAGCTGCTTGAAACATAAGGTAAAATGCTAAGCCTTCTGACTCTCTCCTAGCAAGATCTGCCCTTGTCAGACCATCAGCCAGGTAAGAGTAAATGTGTATGTGCCCTTGGTCCTGCAAAAGGCAATTATTGGAGGCAAGCGTTTTATAAAGATACCTCCCTACCGCAATTTAGAGGGAATACATGCATTTGGTCGGCCGGTGGATGGCTGACCGGAAAATGTTCGACAGCAGTACGGTGACTTTGCATAAATTATGTCAAACTGCAAAACATCCCCCCTTTTTGACCCATGGTAGCACTTGTTTAAGTGGGAGAGCAGTCAGAAATGTCAAATTTGGAATTTTGTATGACATACCGACCGTTCGACACCTGGAGCTTCGACATTTAGGTTTGGGGAAGCTGCGATTCGACTATCGGTCATATGCATGTATTCCAATTTAGAGACCCAAAACAGTGTGCTTCAAAACATTAGTCAAAACTAACGAACAGCAAATGTTATCAACTGCTGTTCTCCTTTAAAGTTTTTTTTTTTTGCATGGCAGCATGGCACCATACCTCAGAGAAAAGGTAGTACTCTGACACACAATGATTTTGCACTTGTTATAGGCAAGTCCCAGTGTTTGCACATTCAGTCTCACCACTGTCGGACTTGCACACAGAATCTTGAAATTTAAAAACTGCTACCAGTAAAGACCCTAGGTGCGGTAGATAACACAAAGGGAAAGGAGGTGAACTGTTGGTGGGCTTCCCTGATGTGAATCTTACAAAACTGTGTGAATTTGCAGTGGGGATGGGGAGACATGCATGCTTTAGATCCAAGGTGATCATAAAGACTTTAGGAAACTGAAGAGGTAGAAGTTTTTTTTACGTTAAGTATTTTGAACCTTGTGACTATTAAATACTAGTTTAGTCCTGAAAGGTCTGCAATGGGTCTCCAAGTTTATTCCTTTCTGGTCACCAGAAACAATCTTGAGTAAACCATGTATGTATCCTCCTCCCCTACTGGTACGTTTTCTATGGCTCCCTGCCCTAGTAGGTCCTCTGGCAAGAGTGGAACTAAATAGGCTTATTAAAGGAAGAAGGGAGTACACCTACAAACTTTGATATGCTTAAGAACTGCAATTTACAACCCTGCCCTACAATGTTTAGGACCTAGTGGACTTGGCATAGCTTCTATCATTCCTCTACAAATAGACTGAGATGCTTCCCTATTTCTAAAGGATGGAAATGGAGGGGTGTTCTGGATTAGAAGAAAGAACATTAAAGATCAAGTTTTTGTTATCATTATGCCCTTGTTTTGTAAAGAGGGCTTTCTTATTCTCAAATACGTAGTTTTTACTTTAGTTACTTCAGTGGACCTACATTTATTAAGTTTAATAAACTGCTATTTCTGTTTATTGTATGCTGAGGAACTGTCCAATTACTTCCTGATTCCATGTCTTCCAGCTCTACCTTCTGAACAGTTCTGTAGTGGGTTGGCAGGTGTGCTGTAGTATGCAGCAGATTTTATTACAAATTAGAGAATGGCCAAACCATACATTAAGCCTTAACTGGAGAAGAAACATATTCCAACAAGGTACTAATATACATATAATGCACGCTGAAAAACAATTCCTATGCTTTACAGCAGCATATTCTGGGGTCATGAAGCTTGGACTGTAAAAAAGCTAATGGCAGACATTATTTATGTCTTGTTAAATGTGATTTTCCTGTTTAGTGATTGTAAAATTAAAAGAAACATTTAAAAAAATAAAAAGAAAGTGTGTGTGCATGTGTGTACATAGTTTATGTTTCTGGCTGTATGTATGAGTGCTTGCATGTATGAACATGAGTGTTTGTGCGTGGAGTGATAGAGAAGTTGAGCAATCGAGCAGTGGCAGCAGCTGTTAAGAGGTATGCATACCTCTCGACCTCTTAGCTCTAGAAATCTGGATAGAGGCTAAAATAAAGGTTCAAAAACAGGTACAGATTTTAAATATTGCTCATAAACTTAGTTGCTAGAATAAAAGTAGATTCTGCATACATTTTCTGAATGAAATAAAGTCTGAAACTGACATGTATGTCATTATTTAGTGACTAATCCTCAATGCTTTGCCAGCAAAACAAACATTTTAGGAGGAACAGAACACCCCCCTCCTCAAAAGAAAGTAACACACTCTGTTGGGCATTATTTGTGTAACCAGAATGCAGCACAATCAGTAACTCAGACAATAAATCAAGAAATAAATAGTTATATACAAGATGGAACAGGTTAAGATTCATAGTAAACTGTATATAGCGCTTGGCAAATGTAGTAAAACGGATGTAAAACTAATAAATTGTTTTACAACAATGGACTGATTGATCACTTTTAGGGAGAAAACTATGGATGCATGACTTGCATACATTCTGGATTTGTCCAAAATACCAGTTACAGGGGAAAAAATAAAAGAAAGAGAAACTACAGTAGAGTGAAGACTTTTACCAGCAATGAAATCTGGTAAAAACTGCACTGCTGAACAGACAGTAGCATACCTCTCAATCTCTTTGATGCAAGAATTTTGGAGAAATCCAAAAATCTTGGGAAGTCAAAAGATCAAATCGGGGACAGTTTTTAAATAGGACTCTAATTTATTTAAAAGGTTAACAGAACATGTTTTGCAATCAACATGCATTTTCTTAACAAAAGTAAGCATGAAGCTCTGTCTGCCACTATTGACTCTTTGCAGTTCTTAGTAATTTCCAGAAATTCAAAACCTTTACATGGGACAGGGCAAAATCAGTGACAGTTGAGAGGTTTGGACAGAAGGCAAAATGAAGTGCTCCTCTGTGGAACTGACAAATACAAAAGCTGTTAAGACACTACCGTATAACATACACATTCAGTCACACTGTAGTAAACAGTTATCTATTAAGGAATGATCGCTTTACTGCATCTTTATTTTTACAGATGTGCAAATTGTTCCAAATGTTTTTTTCAGCACTAATTCCTTGTGGTATAACATACATGAGGTGATTCGCACATCAATAGTTTTCTCCCTAAAATCTGTTGGCAGACAATTAGTTTTACTTCTGTTTCATTACACTGTATGTTAAGCACCAAACACCTTACTAAGAATCTTATTCTGTTCCATCTTACCTTTGTCCCCTTTCACTTGAATATGGCTGTAATTTATCGATTTATTGGCTAACTGACTGTGGGCGGCCACGGTGGTGCAGTGGTTAGCATTGCTGCCTCACAGCAAGAGGTTCTCTGGTTCGATCCTCGGCTGGGGTGCCTTCTGTGCGGAGTCTGCATGTCCTCCCTGTGGTCGCGTGGGTTTCCTCCGGGTGCTCCGGTTTCCTCCCACATCCCAAAGACATACTGCAGGTGGATTGGACACTCTAAATTGGCCCTAGGTGTGCGTGTGAGTGTGCCTTCTGTGGAAGGTTGGGCGCCGGGCTGGCAACTCGACACTGTAAAACTCCACTGCCATTCAATGTGCGTACAAGGTGATCCGCTGTGGCGACCCCTAACCGGGAAAAAGCCGAAAGAAGAAGAAGAATTGGCTAACTGATTGTGCTGCATTCTGGTTACTTTATAATAAAATCTGCTACAGGCTACGGAACACATGCCAACCCACTACTGAACTCGTTCTACCCTTTCTAATACATCATCTTCATTAAGGCGGGGCTGGATGTCATGGAATCTGGAAGTAACCGGACAGCTGCTCAGCAGACAGTAAACAGTTTATTAAGCTTAATAAAATGTATTCCACGGAAGTAACTAAAAGTAGAAATTACACATTGTAGAATAAGAAAACACACTTTACAAGATAAGGGTGTAACTATATCAAAGAAATGGTAAAACAAAACTTTGCACTTGATCTTTACGGTAGCACTTTCTGGGAGTCAGCTTGGCTGAGTTGCTCTCTCTGGGAGGTCACAGCCTAGAGGGCTCCCAAGGCCTGTCCTTGTGCTTTGCTTGCCATTTTTTTCAGTACCTTGTCTTCTTCTAAGGCTTGCCCTTAACCTGTTTGGGGAAGCCAGGCCTAGAATTTGAAGGGTAATTCCTGCTGAATCTTGGGGCTTGGGAATGAAAAAAATTGCTGGACAACCTGCATGGTCTTTCCCCTTTCCGCCAATCTTTTAAACACCTTTTCAGCAAGGGGGTCAAAGAAGAGGCCTTTTGTTTACAGGAGAATAAAGCAGCTTTGACTTCTCAAGATGTGGCAGAGGTTGTGTCCTCAGCCAGGCATGTCTCCAAAAGTACAGTTGTGTGCACTTACCATAAATAACTGTTGCAGTCCTAACTACCTAATTGACAGGATTTCCTGGTGTGGAAGCCCTTGGCTGGCCTGACTACCAGAGAATTTTCTCATCCTCCAGAAGCCGGCAAACACCCTGATCGATGTCAAGACCAGAGAACTGTGGGTAGGGAAATGTCAACCCTACATTTGATATTTCTACTATTAAAGAGACCACAGAACTGACAATTGGGTATGTTGTGTTCTGGGCCCAAACAAGTTACACAAAAGGAGTGACTGCTTATCACAGCAGAGACAGTTATTAGCTTTCTCTAAAATTATTCAAGAAACCTATGAAAAGCTCCCCGAAGGGGGTAATTACCTTTAGATGTCTTTTCTCTGGTGTGGATTGACCAACGCACTGACTAGCACTCTGCTTCAGGCTCAGACGGCAAGAAAGAACTGAAGTTATGCTGCCAGCTGACTTCCTTTATACTCAGATGTCTTGATGTTGGTCAGGGCATCTGTCAGTAGTTCGGCCGGCTATGGGCTTCCACGGTAGGAAATCCCATCTACAACAGTGCAACAGTGAAACATGAAGAACATTTACTAATTCTGCAGCTGCTGCCCTGCACAATGCATCTAGTGGATCACAGCTGCATTTTCTGTAGTGCTTGTCCACCTGGAAAGAGAAGTTGCACAAGCCAAGCATCTTCTACTTCAGGTCATTATCAGTAGATTCCCTGTACCTTAACCCTCTGCTCATCCAGGAGGGATTCTTGGAACTTTAGCACATGTATGTCTGACAGTTCAGCACCCTGAATGCCAGAGTAAGCAGATGTGCAAGCTTTTTTTCCAGAGCAGTTGAAAATCTTACTCTACCCTTCACTTGAAATGTTGTTCCTGGATGGATACATAGACAGTTCCTTACTGGGATCAAGGAACTGCCCTGCTGGATCAGCCAAAGGGCTCCTGTACAGTCAATTGTCAAAATCCTATATCCTATAGAACTAGTCAGATTTCCCTGAAGCAGGGGAAGAGAGTCTGACTCCAGTGATACAATGATGAATTGATGTTGCAGGATATCTTTGACTGAAGGAGAAATAATTTGCTTAGGGCTATGAAAGACCCATGAATGTTCTACAGATTATACTGGCCCCACAGTACACCTTGACAGCCTGTTGGAATTCTTCCTTCCTTTTATGACGGGTGCCTCAAAACAATGTACCCTCTGGAGGTGAAGCAAAAGGGAGGGTGTTCTTAGCGTGTGATTCATAACAGAAGATGGGAAGACAAGTAAACTACATCATCCATTTCAGAATATGAGACACTGAATCCTCTTCTAAGGTAGGGTCAATCCTCCTTTCCTTAGGAGGAACCACTGACATCTCAGATTTCTACAGCACATAAAATATTGAGTCTGCTGAAATAATTCTTTGGATGAGGTGTAGGATATGGATTGAGCTAAGATCTGGTCGGTCTAGATCAAGGCAAGCCATTTAGATGCTTGTTTCGGCTTTGGCATTTTGCATTTTGGTTTCTCAGTAGGGGCTACCTTAGAAACCATGGTATGCTGGCAGATGCTGAAGACCTCAAGTCAATCTCTAGGAACCTCTTCTTTAAAACTGAATGGATACTGCCTGATCTTTGCTAGGAAAGAAGCGGGAGTCAACTGTGGGGGCCCTTGGAGAGGGCTGCAAGGCAACCAATGATGCAACAGTTTTGGTCTGGGAGGACATGCCTAAAACTGAGGCCTCTGAAAGAGACTCCAAACACATAAGCTACAAATCTACAAAACTGACTCTCCACGCATGGTACTGTTGGGCTTAGGGACACCTTTGGATTCCCTCAGATTGTCATCAGTTTCCCCATCTTCTTCTCCTTTGGAAATTATTCTGACTGCTTGTCGTTCTACAGGAGGTTCTCAGAGTCCTTGGCAGATGCCATGCTGCCAAGGAAGCAACAGGTCTTAAGCAATGTAGTCCCGAAGAGATTTGGCTCTATGACGACTTGTCCTTTGGGTAAAGCTTACACAATGTATACCCATGAAAAGACTCATGCTATGAAAAACCTTGTGTGGAATTTATTTGCCATCCTCAATACAGTCATCCTTGTGTGAAAAAACTCAGTACCATCGCCACTATCAGACACAAAAAATTCAGAATGACTGCGACATGCCAAAAAACGCTGTACAAATACATCATTATATTATTTTGTCTTTACTTGACTGTAAAAAAATACTAATTAAGTAAATGTAAGTGCCGGTCTTTGCGAATAAAGTGGTTGATTGTAAAAAAAAAAAAAAAAAAAATAAAAAACAATCTTTTATGCATTTGTTCATTTGTTTACTTGGAAAGTCTGACTGGGTATTGAGCAATTTTTCAGCAAAGGCATAGGCAGAAATTAACATTAAATTAAATTATAAACACACATCAAGGACATTCAGATATTATATCCAGTAGTTAAGTACAAGTCTTATACAATAAACATTTAAACTTTATGTAATAAATCTGATAATTATGTACACATTTCATGCAATACACATACTGACTTTATCTATTATTTATGCACAAGTATTCATCTATTAGACGGGCTTTATACAGCTGGATATGCATCCAAATCAGTCACACCCCAACAGAGACCCCATTGATAGTGTAAAGTACTGCAAGTAGAGTGGACACAGTAAACTTCACGACTCTATAATTCAGTGGATCAAACAACATCATAGTACTTTGGAAACAACGCATACAAAGTGTTAATTACTAGCATAGAACAGTGTTAATTCTGTGCAACAACTCATAAGATCATAGGAGGTTAATGGCCCTGTAGTCTTTTTTTCAGCCTAGCTCTTCATATTCCAGTTTTCTGAATTGTCAATGCCCACGGGCTAGAATGGTTTTGGTATATGCCTGTGACTTAGGGGATCTACAACCTGCACCTATCAGCTGACAAGCCAGTGGTAAATTTGCATTGGTTCAAACTGTGTTTGATTAGGTTTATGCAAGAACGCTTGCTTCACATGAATGGGAAGTCTGTTCCAAAGAAGGGGTAATCTCTGAGAGACATACCTGCCCCTTGAAATACCATAATGCATTACAAATAATGAATATAGAGCTTTGTTAGTTGCTGCACAGTCCTATGAAATACATCCTAAAAACATCATGAGATAAAAAGGAGCAAAAATGTCTTCCAAGCAGAGTGTTTATAGGCACTGCCTACCATCCAGCAACATCTGGAAGAACCTGGAAAATACATCCATAGATTCATAGATTAGTACTAGGCTAACTGCCCTTGTGAGCCATTTTAAGCCTAGCCAATTATACCTTGTGAGAATCAAACCCTGCACCTTGTGTTTATAAGGCAAACACCTTAACCATTAGGCCACAGCATCACAAAATGTTCTCTTGTCAACGTCCTTTTTTTCTGAGCTGTTTATTCAGCTCTCTGGGATAAATGACCATTTTAAAGATATCAGTGGCACTAGCTTAGTACTGTACAACTAAATTTTATACTGAACTGAAAAGCAGCCATGTATTCTTGGAACAGTGCAGTGATATCTCTCATTTATTACCTCATTCTTCTATACGTACTGCTAAATTTGGTATTACAGAAAGTACAGTTTTGTACCTACCATAAATGTAGATGTTCGAGGATCCCCATTGCTGCAGTCCTTACTATTGGGTATAGTCCGCCGTCCAGTCGGCCCGAATACCAGAGTATAAGGCTGACGTCGGTCAGGGCGCATTAGACTGACGTCAGTACGTCAGGGTACTAATGCGCATGACCGACGTCATATCCTCAGTCTTTTCTTGCCCCAGATGTCAGAAGACCCTAAAAAGACAAGGCCCAAAATACCTGCACCAAAAATATGTACAATATATACAAGAATATATACAAAAATATAAGCATGTAACCTCACCTACACAACCACCACTAAACACAAAGGGAAAGGAGGGAGGGTAGATCGGACTGCACCAAGGGCGATCCCCGAACATCTACATTTATGGTAGGTACAAAACTGTACTATGTTCTTCGCCCCCCATTTCTGCAGTCCTTACTATTGGGTAGAATCCCAAAGCAGAGGTAAGGGAGGCTGGCAAATCATAAAGAAGCAGGAGCTGACAACATGCCTTGCAAAACAGCTGTGGCAAAACCAGCCCTAGACTTAGAGTAGATAGGAAGGTGATAATGCTTAGAGAAAGTATGCACTGAACTCCAAGTAGCTGCTTCCAAAATATCCTTAGTTGCCACCCCTTAGAAATGCTGTTGAAGTGGCAGTAGCCCTAGTGGAATGAGGCCTAATCCCAGCTGGAATCTCCTTGCCATGATGGGAATAACAAAATGCAATGCAAAAGCCAATCCACCTAGAAATAGTTTGTTTTGACACAGGCTTGCCCTGTGAACTCAAAGCAAAAGAAACAAACAACTGCTGAGACTGCCTGAAATCCTTAGTCCTGCTTAAATAATAACGCAATTGCCTGTGTACATCTAAAGTGTGCAAAATCTTTTCCCCTTTATTTTGGGGGTCTGCATAAAAGTAGGCAAATGAATAGTTTGGTTTAAAGCCACAGTAGAAACCACCTTAGGCATAAAGGAAGGATTAGTGCGTAATGATACCCTATCCTTATGGAAAATCAAAAGGGCTCTACTGCCATAAGGGCCTGCAACTCAGACACCCTTCTTGCAGAAGTAATAGCCAACAGAAAAGCAGTCTTCCATGACAAGTATTTCAATTCAGCAGTAGCCGCAGGCTCAAAAGGTTGTAGAGTAAGTTTTTCCAACACAAAATTGAGATCCCAAGCAGGAGTAGGAGCTCTACGTGGGGGTCTTATATTCTTTGCCCTCTAAGAAACTGCTTGAACAAAGGATGCGAAAACAATGGTGGATCACAATCATAGTGAGCTGAAATTGCTGCAGCATGAATCTTAATGGAAGAGAAGGACAAACCTTTGTCCAATAACTCAGTAAGATATTGAAGAGCCACACTCAAATTAGGCTCAGAAATCTCCAAATTCTTTGCTGTACTCCAAAATAAAAATCTCTTCCATTTTTCTGCGTACACTTTCCTTGTACTAGGTCTTCTAGCTTCCATAATCACATTTAAAACTTGTTGAGGAAGTTGAGACCTGCTGTGTCTCAACACAGAATATGCCAGGCTGTTAGATGAAGAGAGTGAAGCTTGACATTGAGCAGATGACCGTCCTTCTGAGATAACAGATGAGGAATCAGAGGTAAAGGCCATGGAGGCTTCTTTACCAGACTCCGTAGTAGTGGGTACCAGTGTTGCCGAGGCCAATCTGGAGCTATCAAAATCATCCTTGGCCTGTCTTGTCTGACCTTTAATAGTACCTTTGGAAGAAGAGGTAGAGGTGGAAAGGCATACACATGAAGGTTTTTCCAACTGAAAGACAGAGCATCCACTTTCCAAGCTGTGTGATGAAACCCCTTTGTGCAATACTTTGGCAGCTGGTGGTTTAGTGGAGAAGCGAACAGATCTATGTCTGGAGTTCCCCATGACACTGCCAATCTCTGAAATACATGAAGATCCAGTTTCCACTCGTGGGGATCCATGATTTGTCTGCTTAACACATCTGCTAAGGAGTTCTGTGCTCCTGGCAGAAACCTTGCCTGAAGAGTAAGTTGCAAGCTTAGCGCAGTCTCCCATAAAATCATTGCTTGCCTGCATAGAGGATAAGAATGTGTTCCCCCTTGCTTGTTGATGTACCACATGACAGTTGTGTTGTCTGTTAGAATCAACACCTGCCCTGGAAGAAGTAACTCCTTGAAAGCCATTAATGCAAACTGGACTGCTAACATCTCCTTCATGTTGATATGTAGATGCTGTAGTCTGGCAGGCCACTTGTCTTGTATCCACTTTCCATTTAGATGAGCTCCCCAAGCAATGTCCGAGGCATCTGTCGTTAAAATCTGACTCGCCTCTGGCCGGGTCACAGAGAGTCCCTTGTTTAGGTGACATTCCTGAGCCCACCACAAAAATTCTTTTTGAAGGCAAGGTATTATTTGAATGACAGTGTCCAAATCCTGGCAGTGCTGTGTCCATACATTTTGAGATACCATTGTAGCTTCCTCATATGCAGTTTGGCATTGGGAAGCACCAGAATACAAGATGCCATGAACCCTAATGCTTGAAGGACTGTCCTTGCAGTCAGCACGGACTGATGAGATAGTTGATGGAAGTAAAGTGATAGACTCTTTTGTTTGTCCGGGGTTAAAAAGGCCATCTGGGCTGCTGTATTCAGTCTCACACCCAGAAAGCACATGTCTTGAGAGGGTACTAGACTGGACTTTATTTCGTTCACAGAATACCCTAGGCATCTTAGCACTGCTATAACATATTCCAGATGCTGTAGAAGGTCTTCCTTTTCTTGAGCCAGAATCAGGCAGTCGTCCAAGTAAGGATAGATTTGAATTCCTTGAAGCCTGAAGTAAGCTATCACTGGAGCCAGAACCTTTGTGAATACTCTGGGCAGTAGATAAGCCAAAGGGCAATGCAGAGAACTGATAATGAGAATTTCCAGCTCGAAACCGCAGATACTTCCTGCAACTTAGCCTTATAGGCACATGAAGGTAAGCTTCCTTGAGATCTAAAGTTACCATCCAGTGATCTTTGCCCAGCAGAGGTAAAAGCTGTTGTAACGTCAACATCTTGAACTTGGGAATGTCCAGAAAAGTGTTGAGGAGAGATAAATCCAAAATAGGTCTCCACGTGTTCCCCTTCTTTGGTACTAGGAACAGGCGAGAATAAAATCCTAGGCCCCTTTCTGATACAGGGACTGGCTGAATGGCCCCCATCTGGAGTAAGTGAAAAACTTGCTTGTGAGCCTCTTTTCTTTGTGGAGGAGGAACGTCTGGCATGCCTTTGAAAGGGGGCATTGTATGGAAATAAAATCTGTAACCGTGGTGAATGATATCCAACACCCATTTGTCTTGAGTAATTAAATCCCAATTTTCTTTGAAAAGAGACAGTCTTCCTCCCAAAGGAGCTGCCAGACGAGAATCTACTGGCAGCTGAAAAGACAGGTCATTGGTTCTGTTTACGAAAGGACTGACCCCTGCCCTCACCAGAAGTCTGAGCAGGTGAACTCCTTGTTCTAGGCCTAAAAGAACCTTGAGCCCTGCCCCTACCACGTCTAGACCTACCCCTAGACTGGGAATCATAAGCAGGATATGTCCACCCCTTAGCAGGCCAATTTCTACTAAACTTCGGTGGCTGCACCTGCAAAAATTCTTTAACAGTTTGCATAGACTTAGCTTTGTCCTCCATTTTCTTTAAAACTGCTTCCACAGGCGATCCAAACAACACATCAGACTGTAAAGGAGCATCCAAAATCCTTGTCTTAACATGCTCAGCTAAATTCTGATCCCTCAACCAGGCATGCCTGCGAAGAACAGAACTAGTAGCAGCCACCCTCGAGGAGGCCTGTACAGCATCAAAACCACATTGCAAAGAATGCTTACCCACTTGTTCAGACACATGAACCAAGTCCAGCAACTCTTTACACTCAATACCTTCCGCCAAAGCATCCACCTTAGATTTCAATTGTGAAAGGAGATAATTCTGATATTTTAGCATGTGAAACTGACAATTCAACGCTCTCATGGCTAGAGTGGAAGAAGTATACACTTTCTTTCCCCACCTATCCAAAGCCCTTGCCTCTTTATCAGTGGGAACAGGATTTTTAACCACAGAAGCCTTAACACCTTTAGGCCCCTGAGAAACAGTTTCTGGGTCCGCCCTAGGACTCTTAAACAAATACTTATGAGCTTCGGGCACCCTATAATACCTATCAGGTTTAACAGGAGCAGGAGGCAAAGAGTCAGGGTTCAGGAAGCCTCTGCAAAACATCTTCCACCACATTCAACACAGGAGGAATAGCTAAGGGCCTATGCTGGGGTAAAACAAGAATTCCCTAAGCCTTTTCCTGAATCAGAGTAATCCTGGCCTTCCCATTTAAAGTGCTCCTCATGGAATGCAGAGTCTCTGAAAATGAGAAATCCTCAGGAGGAGAAGCTGTAGGAGTGGAATCATCCACATCAGAATCAGAATAAGTAGGATACTCCTGCAAGTCTTCCAGAAGACTCTGAAGCCTCTGAACACTGTTCAAAACTATCAAACTCGGTTCCACCCTAGGCCTCTTATCAGGAGGGGCATAGAACCTCTAATCATAGTAATCAAATCTTCTGCCATTTTAAGCATATGTTTCTTAGGTACAGAACCCGAAATGCTAGGAGAAGCCCCCACTGAAGCTGAACTTGGCCTACCTCTCAAAGAAGCTTTGGCAACAGAAGGAGAGGCTCTAACTACCTTGGGAAGAGAGGGAAGAACAGTTACCTGAGAAGCCCCCTCAGCCTGGTCTACCTCCTGAGAAGGCACATCCTGTAACAGTAAAGTTTCTGCCTGAGACTCCATGGAAACTCCTGGCAAAACCTCTGGCTCCACTGAGCCTTCTAAAGAACCGACGTCCGGGACTGCCGGTTCATCAACCCTAGGCTTCGCTGTTTTGTCCTTGCGCTTCTTGGACGAAGCGGCCGGAGCATCCGACAGCATTTTATAATTGCAACGCTTCCCAAACACTAACCTGGCACAGTCTAACCTCCTCTTAATAGTGCGTTTGTTAAACCTAGCACAAGAGCGGCAACCAACAACGTCGTGCTCAGGCCCTAAACAAGGTATACACAAGGTATGGTAATCCCTATGAGGTATCTGTTTCCCACAAGAAATACAGTTATTCACTTTTTCTGACATCCGGTTAAATACTGAGGCAAGAAAAAACCAAAATGTTCCCCAACGGGGTACTTAGCCAACTCTGTTTCGGTCTGAAACTCCGGTTTCGGAAATATTTCAGAACGCCAACCTGCACTCGAAAAACTGCTTCTGCATCGGACCATGCGGCAAAAAAGACTGAGGATATGACGTCGGTCATGCGCATTAGTACCCTGACGTACTGACGTCAGTCTAATGCGCCCTGACCGACGTCAGCCTTATACTCTGGTATTCGGGCCGACTGGACGGCGGACTATACCCAATAGTAAGGACTGCAGCAATGGGGAACGAAGAACATCTCCACAAGAGTAAAAAAAGAACGCTGAAATGTAACGGATTCAGACCAAGCACAATGCCAATGCAAGAAGTGGTAAAAAAAAATATCCACCTTTAATGTTAAACCATAAAATCTCATGTAACATTAAGAGCTTTCAACCACACTAAGGTGGACTTCATCAGAATGTGCTTGGTCTGAATCCGTTACATTTCAGTGTTCTATGTTGCTGTAATGCTGAATATTGGTTAATTCAAAATTTGGCATTACAAAATAAAATATTCATGACCTGTTCAAGTCTCACACAATCTACAACATTAGAATAAGCCTGGTCAACTTCCATTAGCATGAACATGACTTCCATCATGCTAATATAAAATTCATTTTACAGACAGGGGCAACATTTTATGCATGAATATGTATCCTCTTTGCTTGAATCTTCTGCTGATTGGAGGCATTTTTTTAATACTTTCAAAAGTGAAAGTGTATTTTTGTGCCACTGTCTGTTTTTAATAGCTCACTAGCATTCAAATGTGATAGTATTTTTCGTACTACTGGTATTGTTTCCATGAAAAAAAGATTCTGATTTTCTGCTAGCACCACTGCCTTGGCTGTACGATTTTCATTTTTTCTCTGAAAAGCAACATTTTGTAGTGATTTTCCCAACATCTCTGCTAGTCTTTGCCATAAGGATGATATAATTCATGTGTCAATTATTGCCATGGCTCTCAAAAGTCATTACCTTACAATTTTTTTCCTTCCCATTCCTGCATGTTCTTCACAGGCTTATACAATATCTATTGCTTCTGCTTCAGCACTTATATCAAGGGATCTGAGATGCATTTTGGCTCTTCTTGATGCTTAATTATAACTTCCTTTTCTTATGTCAAATCCAGTTATTTAAGAAAATACATTTTCACTCACTTGTCTTATAACAATTTACTCTCTTAATAAAAACTGTAAGACCATTAAAACATTCTTCAAATGACTATCTTTTTGCAATCAGCAGTGAAAAGTTGCACCTCGTAAGTGTCATTATCACTTCTGGGTGCACAGTTCTTATCAAACTTGCTCATCACTGCAGCAAGCTTATACTTTAGTTGTTCTGTGAAAACATGTGTGCTGTAAACATCTGAATTTCCTTGACAGATGCTATATCACTCATTTTTCTCATCCAAGGCAAATATCATTAAATTAAGCTCCACACACTACTCAAAAGCTTCCATTTCTGACAAGTGTTTCCAATTAATTTTAACTAATCTGGTGGATGAATAACCATTCTGGATTTCCATTAATCTTCTTTTTTTCTAATTTATTCCTAGTAAAATTTATTGGCAAGACTCATAACACCATGATTCCTTTAGGAAACATGTTTTATTTTCCTGTGAGAACATTGGCATTTTATGGCACAGATCACAGTACAAGATGATGCCCTCTTGCAACACCTTTTAACATCTTCAAAACACGTGCACACACCCACATACCAACAGAAACACACACACATTGTCATTACTCTGATAGGATGGGTGATACTGATGCATATGCTGTCTTATTTTAAATTTTAGTTTGAAAATGTACAGTAAAACCTGAAGCGTGTCACTGAAAAAAAATTTACAATATGCATTCACCCTCTAGGATGGAACAGAAAAAAAGAGAGAAATGCAGGGAACATTTAATACATCCTACATCATACATTTATGTAAAATGAACTTCCAAGATATCTGCACAGTTCTGTACAATGACCAACAGCATAACTTCAGCTCTCCCAGTGAGAAAACAGAAACTGAGAAAATTGAGTGGAACTGATTTTTTTTTGGTTAAAATTCAGTTACTGGCTAGTAAATGCACTGCCCGGATGCCAGCAAAGAAGAAATTTAGAAAACCTGAGAGAAAATCAACCAGAAAAGGTGAACAGAAAACATTGTTTGGCAAGGATTCAGCAGCTTTTCATCAAACAGCAGTTTAAGCTTCAGCCTTGCTTCAAGACACGACTTCCAGTAACTTAGAAGAAAACATAAATTAAATCTAGTCAGAGGTGATTAAAATAAAGGAAACATTGAAGGGATAATATAAATTCAATCAAGAAAAGGCTGAAAAAAAATAGAAGCTTTAACTAGCCATTCAGATGAACTGTTGAAACTGCAAAATTCAGAGGTTGACATGAAGAAAAAGCTGGCTGATTATGACGTTTGTCTAGAAGGACCGTTTAAAAGAACAGCAGAGTTAGAGGGCAGAGCATGCAGAGAAAACCTGAGATTTTTGTTGTATCCAAATGTCTTCTTTGCACCTTCCCATTCCTCCAGTAAGTTCCAGCCTGTTCTTGTCTATTCTCTGTACTCCTAATGAAAGGCATACCTATCAGCAGAATCTCTTTTCTCAGTTCCTATGTTGGCTTAGTTCTTCTTATACATTCTGCTACTTTACGATACACGTATGACTGCTGTTATTCTCCTTACGGATCTGTGTTCAAAATACCATTCTTTCCTTATTTCTTGAATTACCTCACTGCTTCATTCTACACTTCCACCTTACGTGTTAAAACTACTCAACTTGTATGTGAACAGGCCACCTATGGTCTCTGCCTTTACAGGTGGTGTGCTGTGATATGGGCGAGAGAAGTCGCTTGTGAGGTTCCAGCCTTGTGCTTCTGGCATATTATGCGTTATATTTTTCAAATGAAACACCAAGAAACTGTATCTGTCCAGCAAAAAAAAAAAAAAAAAAAAAAAAAAAACAAATATAGCTAAAAGAAAGGAACTATGGTTCATTCTTTCTTGTGAATGGTGGGAAATGGCTAAAGTATTTGGGTGCTGCTGATAGCAAGGACACAGCTTAGGACTGATATAACGGAAGAAATGTTAGTAGGTGAACCTTAATACTTATCAGATGTTTATTTCTGGAGTTGTGAAATAAACCATTCACGATATATTAAAGCAGTCTTTTACAATACACCCAAAGGGAGATGTAGAGCTAAAGGCAGCAATGCTATTTGCTCTTCACCAGATATTTCTACATTAAGGACCACAACATCTGCACCTAATTGACTTTGATGCCTTTTGCATGCAACAAATTTAAATTAGGAGTAGATACGTGAAAAAAGTTGTTTTGGATAGGTGTATACAGTGAGTAACAAAAACTAATGGGCCCAAAAACTTGCATAGCAAAATATAATGAAAATGAAAAACATGCATCATACACCATGAGACCTAAAAGATAAATCAGAGTGAAATGTGATTGTGGGTTTATTGCAAAAGTTCTGGGACATGCATTTCGAAAATCATATGGAAAAAACACTGAAAAGTTCACAAGAATTGCACCACTAATTATTATAAGGTCTGAAAAAAAGATTACTTGAAAAAAAACCTCCAGTTTTAAATTTCAAATTTACCTGGGAGCAGGGTACTTTTCATTTCATTCTGTGTGGGCCACACTTTTCACAGACTCGTACATGGCTAACGACATGGTGGCCTTCCTAAGTCTAGCCAGGTTTTCCCAAAAGAATAATGATGTCCTGTATTCAACAGGACATTGAAAGCAGGCATTTATATACAGCCTCTGTCCATAAGGGACATGAATGCCAGGCCTAGTTTAAATTTCCTATTCCCTATCCACTGGTCTAGGATACCCTTAAACTAGCTAATAGACGAAATCAGCTTCACTTGGATGTGAAGCCTGTTCCACAGAAGGGGGCAGTCTCTGAGACATATCTGTCTCTCCAGCATGTTCCGTTTAAGTCACAGCTAAAATTCAGGTCCTTAGACCTTGTATTTCTGGTACTGTTTGATTTACAAATATGCAGGAGGTTCATAAGTGTGGGGTTTCTGGATACTTTGTAAGCCAGGCACACCTCAGCCAGACTGAGTAGAGAGAAAGGGCTTTAAGGCCCTCTGCATAAGGCAGGTTTGTTATGCCTTGTATTCTTTTTGTAAGGAATCTCTGAGGTCACTCTAGTTGCTGCATATGCCTGGTGGGGTACATAGTATAGGGAGCAACGTACTCTATGATTGGTCTGATAATGGCAGATTACAGTGGGATAATGACCTCTTTGGACCTAGATGTGAAGCCCTTACTTGTAAGTTGTGCAACATAAAAGGATTTCCTCACCACTGTGGTCATGCAATGGTTGAAGGTAAGGCTACTGTCTATGTGCGCACCCAGATCCATGACCACTGGGTCGACTCTTAGGGGCTTGTTGTTTATGCACTGATCATGGAAACATCATTGGACTTGCCAATATTGCCTGTGTGTGTTTTGTGGAGCTGAAGAAGGCATATGCCTGCATACCTCAGCATATCTTGTGGGAAGTTTCATGGACACTGCCATATACCATTTGGTCCCTGTACTTGAAAAGCAAGAGTTATGTGCATTGCTGGCATTAAGTCATATTTATTCAAGGTAGGATTGGGACTCTGCCAAGCGTGTCTCCTGTCTGTTGTTCTGTTTCTGACTTTCACATATTTGTTCAAGGGCACGAGAACAAGGTACACAGAATATTTTTAAAGTGTCCAGTCTGAGGACATGAGGGCTGCATTTCTACTGACTGCAGACTATGTTGTCCTCTCTATGTTGTGAAATCAATTGGAAATATTTGATTTAATTAGTTGATTGCTGCTATAATTATTTGATTAAGGTGGGGTATTTAAGGGGAATGCTTTTTCATTTGTATTGCATACTTCTTGAAGACTGGTTCAGTCGAGGCGCTAAAGAAGAATAAATATTTTTGGATCCTGTTTCCTTTTTGTTCGTGGTATTCCATCTATGTTGTCCTCTCAACCTCAAGTGAGACTGATGATCAGTGGAGATATTTTCAGTTGAGTAAGATGTGAACAGGATGAAAATTAGGACCTCCAAAGCAGAAGTTGTGGCTGTTTCCCAGAAAATAATGGGCTGCTACTGCATGGCAGGGGTGGGGGTGGAGGAATTTAAGCATCTCAGAACTTGTTCACAAATGTGAGATAGCAGGGGATCGGATATTGGCCAATGGACTGGTACAGTAGTGAATGCAATGCAATGTAGTCACTGTACCAGACTGTAGTAGTAATACAAGAGCTAAGTTGTAAAATGAAGCTCTCAGTTTAGCACTCAGACTGCATTCCTCATCCTCAACTATGGTCAAAAGTTTAGGACAGTAACCAAAAGGATGAGATCAAGAAAAAAGTGGAAGAAATTATGTTCCTTTTAGGAATAGTTGGGTTCATTCTCACTGACAGGGTAAGGAGTTTGTAAAGCTATCCAGTCTTTTTTTTTTCTGAATAAAGCCATTGCTCTTCACTGTTGAACAGACACCATTCAGATGGTTTGGGCACCTTACAAGGATGCCCCATGAGTACCTTCTAAGGGAAGTTTACCAGGCAAGGCCCACTAGGAGGATACCTTGTCTCAGACCTAGGATAAAAAGAGATTATGTCTCTCAGTCTAGCTGGGAATGTTGGGGGAGGGGGGTTCCTAGAAGGAAAACTGGGAATGTCTGAGGATAACACTGGGTGAGACAGAAACCAGTGTTGGGGATAAGGAAGTCTGGTGTACCCTGTTCAAACTGCTATCACCACAATCCTCACCAGGACAAGTTGTTTGGAAAGCAATATTGTATAGGGTCACAGTGTGCACCACTAGTATCTCTTGGAAGACTAAGCACTGTTCAGTTATCTGAAACTGGGCAGGACTTCATACAAAAACCTGTTCTCCTAGCAGTAAAGATATGCAGCTCCCCAACCAAAATGATGCCATCACCTACCTGTGTTCTCTACAATAATTATGGGCATCTCTTACATGTACAGTATTAAATCAAATGTATTTACAAGTACTAAAATCATTCAGAGAAGGCACTAGTTTTAAAACTATAAGACACCAAAAGTGCAACAAGAATACCTGTACGAGTAGAATGTAAATATTCCACCTTGTCCTAACTTAGCACCACCTCCATAGGCTCCTCCTTTTTCTCTAATTTCACTATGAAGAAATTTAGCCGTCACCAGCCGTGCCAGGATGCGTAGACTGAGGAATAAAAGAAAAAGAATTAAGTTTTCCAAGCTGTATTCAAAGCATTATTTTGGCTCATTCTAGTATCTACATTTTACTGTTTAGTTTTCCTCTATAGGACAATAGGGACTTGAACACTTGGTTGGAGTATTTTCAGCAGCTCAGAAAAAGGTGATCAATGAACACAGCAGTCCTGGTTTTCTGAAAAGTAAAATGACATTACTGCAACTCCCTGAAACAACCACTGACGTAGACAGGCAATGATTTAGTCTAAAATTCTAGCCAATGCACAACACCCCAAGAATTGTGGGAACCACTTCACCATTATGCTGTACTACAGATGGAGCAGAATGACTTATTTAGCAGTAAAGTACAGTTGTGTACACTTACCATAAATGTAGATGTTCGAGTGTATTCACTGCTGCAGTCCTAACCATTGGGTTCTCCATACTGTGGTAGCCCTCAGTCGGTCCGAATACCAGAGTCAAGGTTTTGTGCATTGGCTGCTGTCACTTGCTGGGTGACGTCAGGTCGTCCGAGCTTTAAAGGAGAGCAGGTGACGCCATTACCTCAGTTTTTTTTTGCTTTAACCAACCAAAGAAGTCCAATTTTAATAATTATTAGTAGTCCTAGGGTCAGAGACCCCCATAGAAATATGTGTCTCTATAAGGAAAGCAGATATCAGAGGGAAGGAGGAAGGGAAAGCATGACTGCAGCAGTGAACACACTCGAACATCTACATTTATGGTAAGTGTATACAACAGTACTATGTTCTTCGTGTTTCACTGCTGCAGTCTTCACCATTGGGAAGATTCTCAAAGCTGAGAAGGGTGGAAGATTGATAGAAACTTAAGATTGGGTGAGCATGCCCTGCAGAACTGCAGAGCCAAACCCAGCCCTAGCTTTTGAGAATAGGTTCAGGTGGTAATGTTAGCTAAAGGTGTGGACTGAAGTCCATGTGACAGCTTCCATGTCCTTGGTGGGTACCCCTCTAAGGAATGTGTTCTGATGGTCCTAGGGAGTAGTTTTCCATGCAAGGAGTAGCAAAATTAGATGCAGTGTGCTATCCATTTGGAAATGGTCTGTTTGGATATTGGTTTCCCCTGTGCCCCTGCTTTGCAGCTGACCAAGAGCTGGTCAGTTTTCTGAATGTCTTTGCATGATCCAGATAAAATCTGAGTCGCCTGTGCAAATCCAAATAATGCAGTATCCTTTCCCCCTTGTTCTCAGGGTTAGGGAAGACGGTGGGGGCAGGTGGATGGCCTGGTTGAGGATAACATCAGAAACTACCTTTGGCATGAAGGAGCGATTGGTTCTCAGGGAGACCCTGTCTGCATGGAAGATGATAACTGGCTCAATGGCCATTGAGGCTTGAAGCTCTGACACTCTCCTGGCTGAAGTAATAACCTGGAGAAAGGCAGTCTTCCAAGAGAGGTACTTTACTTCTGAGGATGCTGCAGGTTCGAAGGGAGGCAGAGTAAGCTTTTCTAAAACATAGTTCAGATCCCCGGCTGGGGTGGCCTGTCTTCTGGAAGGCCTGATATTAGAGGCTCCTCTAAGGAATTGTTTTATAACAGGGTGGGAGAACAATGGCTGTTCTGTATGAAAGTGTGCCGAGATGGCAGAGGCATGGATCTTTACGGAGGAGAAGGAGAGACCCTTATTAAGAAGCTCAGCAAGATAATCTAAAATAAGAGGAATGGAGGGCTGGATGGCAGATGTATGTCTGCCCCTTGGACATGCTCCTGGAGCAGAATCTTTTCCATTTTCCAGGGTAAGATTTTCTGGTGTTGGGCCTTCTGGCTTCTGTAATGATGTCAAGGACTTGCTTGCTTAGCACAGATTCCTTGTTGGTTTTGGTAGAATAAGCCATGCTGAGAGCTTTGTGTGTCTGAAGACCTGGGTGCAGCACTGTTCCCCTCCCCCGGGATAGCAGGTGAGGTATCAGAGGCAGCTGTACCAATGTTGTCTGGGGCAATGAGTATTGCTCTTGTTTTTTCCTCCCTTATCTTAATACTTTTGGAATGAGCGGTAGAGATGGGAATGCATATACAAAGAGGATATTCCAAGGGAAGGTCAGAGCATCAGCCTTCCAGGCCAGGTGATGGTATACCCTGGTGCAGAATTTCTGTACTTGGTGATTTAAATGAGAGGCAAAGAGGCTCACCTGGGGTGTCCCCCATGTGTGGGTAATTTGCAGAAAAATGTCTCTGTGGATTTGCCATTCATGTGGGTCCAGCAGGTTTCTGCTTAGGTGATCTGCCAGGGTGTTGTTGATCCCTGGTAGGTGTTGGACTATAAGATGTAGTCCCATGGATGACGCTGCTATTCACAGGTTCATGGCTAATCTGCACAGGGACTAAGACTGAGTCCCTCCCTGTTTGTTGATGTACCACATGACTGTGGTGTTGTCTGTTTTTATGAGAAGAACCCCTGGTTTGAGGTAGGGTTTGAAGGATGCCAGAGAGTTTTGCACTGCTATCATTTCCTTTTGGTTGATGTGCGCGGGTAGTACTTGTGTGTCCCAGAGACCTTGGGTGCATCTGCCTTCTAGGTGGGCACCCCACACTATGTCCGAAGCATCTGTAGTTATGGTCTGGTCTGATGGACGGAGGATGAATAGAAGGTCACTTGTTCAGAGCACAGGCCTGGGCCCACCAGGGGAACTCTGATCTTATGCAAGGGAACACAGGCAGGGAGGTGTCCAGAGGTTGTGAGTGTTGACACCATAGGTTCTTTAGGTACCACTGAATTTTCCGCATGTGTAGCTTGGCCATAAGTACCAGGAGAATGCATGAAGCCATGTACCCCAGCGCTTGCAGGAATTTCCTGGCAGAAAGCTGGGTTTGGGAGGCCAAAGTAGTGAAGTATTTTGGTAGGAAACTTAAGTTTTTCTGGGGAAAGAAAGGCCATTTGCTGTTTTGTGTCCAGTAAGGCTCCCAAAAATATGATTTTCCTGGTAGGTGTCTATTTTGATTTCTTTTTGTTGATAGTAAACCCCAGAGAGGTGAGTAGGGTTTTTACAAATGAGAGGTGCTGCAGGAGCAGTTCCTTGCAGTCTGCCTGGATAGGTCCAGGATGAGACGCCAAGTCCCCTCTTTCCTGGGAAGAAGGAAGAGTCTGGAATAGAATCTTTTTGCAACTTGTCCTGGAGGCACAGGTTCTACCTGCCCCTAAGGATATTAGGTTTTGCACTTGTCTTAGTGCTTCTGCCCACTGGTTTGGAGGTAGGTCTGGGTACCCTATTGGAGGTGGTAGTTCTTGGAAATTGAAGTTATATCCCTGAGCAATGGTTTTTAAGACCCATTGATCTTTTGTTATAGAGTTCCAATTTTCTCTGCACAGAGATAGCCGTCTTCCTAGTTTTTAGTGTGGTGGAGGTAGGCAGAGATGGGAAAGGTAGTCATTGAGAGTTTTTTTCCGTACAGGGTTGCTTTTGAACTCCCTGTTCTAGTGTTTGAGGGGGGCCACTGTTTAGTTCTTTGCGGGCCCTGAGTTTGAGTCCTGGTGGGTCTGTCCCTACGGGTTTTGTCTTGTGCCTGCCTGTTTGGTGCAGGAAAGGACCACTGTTTAAAGGGAAAACTTCTGTTGAACCTAGGAGGTTGTACTTGAAGAAAATCTTTAACAGTCTGCATCAATTTTGCTTTGTCTTCCATCTTTTTAAGTACCTCTTCAGTTTTCTGTCCGAACAAGCAGTCTTTGTCAAGAGATGCATCCATGATTTTAGCTTTGACATGATCAGGAATAGGTTATTCCTTTAACAATACATGTCTTCTGATAACAGAACCTGTCACTGCTGCCCTGCTAGAAGCTTCTAGGGTGTCAAATCCACAGTGCAAGGAGTGCTTTGCCACATGAGATGAAGAGTGTAGTAATTCTGCTATCTCTTTTTTGTTGACAAATCTGGTAAAGCAGAAATTTTCTGTTTTAAAAGTTCCAAAGTGTGCTGTTGATATTTTAACATATGGAACTGACAGTTGAGAGCTCTTATAGTTAAAGTTGCAGAGGTATATACTTTTTTTTACCCCATCTGTCCAGGGCCCTGGATTCTTTGTCTGAGGGAGTAGGATTCTTTGCAGAGGTAACCTTAACTCCCTTAGGTCCCTGAGTAATCACCTCTGGATCTGCTATAGGGTTTCTGTAGAGGAATTTATGTGAATCAGGTAGCCTGTAGTACACCTGTCAGGTTTTCTGCAGGCAGGTGGAAGGGTGTCAGGGGTAAGGCTGAATTCTTGGTAACATCATCTACCACCTCCAAGATTGGTGGGATGGCCATTGAACTATGCTGGGGTAGGTCCAGAAACTCTCTTAGTCTTTTCTTGGATTGAAGGGAAATCCGTTGATTCCCATTGGAAGTGTTCCCTGAGGGTCTGGAGAGTTTTCCCAAAGGAAAAGTCCTCTGGAGGTGATGCAGAAGGAATAGATTCTTCTGCATCTGTTTCTTCATAGGCAGTAAGAGGATTTTCCTCTTCAAAAACAAGAGGAGTCAGATCCCTCTGAGTCTAAATCTAATTGGATGTCTGGAAAAGGGTCCCTTCTCCTTTTGGCTGGAGTGGTCTGATTACCCCGGATGAAAGTGATGAGATCCTCTGCCATTTTAAGCATTCTAGTTTGAGGAGGGGGAGGAGTAGTGGAATGGAGATTTTTTTGCTGTTTTCTTTGGAGTAACTCTAAGTCTGGCCTGAAGAGTATCAGTCAGTGCTGTCGGTATGTTAGTCGGAAGAGAGGGTGAAGGCCTTAACGTGAATTCTGAAATGCGAGTGGTACCCTCGGAAGCCGGTGCCTGCTTAGCAGCTCTGGACCCAACCGAGGCAGAGACAGCCAAAGGCTCGTTATACAATGCAGACATCTGCGGCATACAGGACTCCTAAAGTGACTCAGTAGAGACCTGTGAAGTAATCGAGTCTGGCATCAGGAGCTGCGAAATGAAGTCCGAAGAACTGACAACTCATTTAGCGGTGGTGTCATCGGATAGCTTGGCCTTATGTGGTCTGTCTCTATCCTTATCTTAACATTTTTTCGGAAGATCTGTGGTTTGCTGACTTACGGACACCATATCGGTAATCAGAGATGTTGTTTGACTTTCGGCTTTTTCCTGGTAAGGGGTCGCCACAGCGGAACTCTGGTCCGCTAATGATTGGCAGTAGATTTTTTTATGAAACGCCGAGGTGCCAGCTCGACACCCAACCTTCAAAGAAGGCACGCCCATTTACGCACGCATGTCTTTCGAACGCTACCCAACCGCGAGGAGGACATGCAGACTCCACACAGAAGGCACTCCCAAGGCAAACCGAGAATCGATCGGGAGAACCTCTTGCTGTGAGGTAACAACACTACCGCTGTACCACAGATGGAAGAAGAAAATAACTGGCTACAAACAAAGCTCAACAATGAATAGTTCTAGCGTTAAAGAGGGCACAGAACCGACAGTGGGGTACGTCGTGATCTGGGCCCAAGCAAGTGATGCAGTAAGAATGGAAGTCTCGGTGTGGTATTTGCTTTCCACAGAAGAGAGAGTTATTGACTTTTTCGGACATTGGTTAGTGCAAGAAAAAGGAAGAATCCCCAATGGGGTACTTAGCTTTAAACATTTTCAGCTGAAGTTCGAAATCTGGAAACAGCCGACCGGCACTGTTGCAAATTGCTTCTGCTACGGGCTCCACAGCAAGAAAGATTGAGGTAATGGCGTCGCCTGCTCTCCTTTACTGCTCGGATGACCTGACGTCACCCAGCAAGTGACAGCAGCCGACGCACCAAATCTTGACTCTGGTATTCGGACTGACTGAGGGCTACCACAGCATGGATAACCCAATGGTTAGGACTGCAGCAGTGAAACACGAAGAACATCTTACATTTACAGTGTAGGAACAAAGTCTGAAACAAAGCCTAATGGCATCAAATAAGAGCAGCAAAATTGCAAAAATAAACAATTCATGCATGCACTATCAAGTGGTGTCAAAAATCCCAGGTGTTCAAAGAAACCTTAAACAATTCTTTGGAATATGTATTGTTGCTTGCGCAAACACACACACACACACACACACACACACACACACACACACACACACACACACGCACGCACAAAACAAAGCAGATGAAATTAACTATTTTTATAACCACATCTAAGCTTTTATAAGCTTATTTTGCAAAGACCTATTTGCTGATTATTGTTTGTAAGGCACTACAGTCTAATGCTAACAAACACTGCTAGCATCTAACCAAAAAAATGTGTGTGTGTGTGTGTGTGTGTGTGTGTGTGTGTGTGTGTGTGTGTGGGGGGGTGATGGCAGAATTCTGTTTAATTTCACTTGAGGAAAGTCCTGAAACTACAGCACTTGCAACTAGGGACTCTGGGAAGCAAGAGCCTGCCAAGCAGTGTATACTTGTTCCAGATTAATGTACAGAAACATACTCACCCTAGGTCCAGATTAGTGGGCAACACACAGCACTTTTCTCTCACTGCAATAAAGGGTATAAGACAAGCATATATGGGGATATCAGAAGTACAACCCCCCCACACACACACACACAAAAAAAGACAGCCAAGATTCAAAATCTTTCATCTTTCTCCCAGGGTCCTAAGGTAAAGAGAATGGGGAGGAATGACATGAACAGGAGATAGGTGACTGATGGTCCCTGGTGGGGAAGTGGCCAAAAATAATAATAAATGCAAGTGTCACCTGATGATCATATGGTTCTACGTAAATTTTAATTCCTTTTGTGGCTGAACCTACCACAAGCTTCTCAAACTACATGACTACTAGAAAAGAACCACATTTATCTGTAGAATTGTCATCTTTCTTCTTCTGAATAAATTTATAAGTACCAACAGACTTTAATGCTGACTGAAGTTCAGTTTGAACCCAGTACAATCCATCTACAAAAGGTTTATTAATGTTAAAGGGTCTGTGTCTGAATCTCTACAATCTTACAGGATCACAACGTAT
This sequence comes from Protopterus annectens, assembly GCF_019279795.1. NCBI lineage: Eukaryota > Metazoa > Chordata > Ceratodontiformes > Protopteridae > Protopterus > Protopterus annectens. Next base: position 96,778,704 of record NC_056731.1, on the reverse strand, counting down.
TCAGCAAGGTTACAGAAACTTTTCACCAGCAAGAAGAGCTGTCAAACGACGCAAAGCCACTGGTCAGGTCAAACAGTTTTGCCAGGACCTAAGGATGACATGACAGCTTAGGTTGGGGAACAGAGGGAGGGATGTTGAACTGGATGAAACAAGATTTCACATCCAATGTTGTCTTTTTTGTCTGATCTAACAACTGTGACAAATTCCCAAGCTACCAAAAACATGGGTGGATTCAAGGAAAGAGGATACTCCTGACTATGAAGGAGACAAAGGATGTACGGGATTGTACATCTATCTTGTAATGTGACACAAACATATGAAAAGTACACCAAGTAGTTGCAGTACAAACCTCATCAGTGGAAACCCTACTCAGAGGTGGCGGAGGCAGCCACTAATCTGGTAGAATGAGCCTTTGGTTTGCCATGTAAAGTCAGTTCCATTTTTTCATAAAACAAATGCAATGCAGTTGGACCACCACCTGGACAATGTTACGTTATATACTCCTTGACCCAATTTAGCTTTTGAAAAGACAAGAAGAGTTGATCAGACTTTCTGATATCCTACGTCCTGTGTAAATAAATCCAGAACTGAAAATGAACGTCTAAGTAAATATAAAGGTATATTCATTTCCCTTCATTTGATAACTTTGGGAAAAAACAGTGGTAGACTGATCATTGGATTGAGGTTTTCTTCAGAGGAATATCCAGCACATGGGAAAGGTAAAAATATTTAGTAATTTAATGTAGCAAAACCCATAAATACAATAAAGCAAACCGGTTTCGGCTAAAAGATTATAGCCTTCTTCAGTGCAACAAAAATGTATTCAATGGGACAAACCCTTGCTGCTGCTTATATATCTCACTGAATTAAAGTAATCCATCAATTAATCTAAACCAGGACTAGCTTAACTCATTCAAGCCTGGTTTGAGTAAAGCACCTAGCCTAATAATCCAAGCAGATTCTCTTTGATTTAATAAATTGTGCCATGAAGTTTTACATCACTTGTTCATATGAATTTTATCTATTAAAGTAAATGTGAATTTAGCAGTTTTATGTGTTAAAGTATGTTTATAAAGGGGATTGGAAACCCTTATGTTTCTGATTTCACTTAAGTGTTCACTAATTCTATGTCTGAAAGGTCTGGATGTTTGTCCAACATAAAATGAGGAACAAAAACAAGTGGCCAAATAAACTATCCAATCACTGCTGCAATTTCCAAAACATCTTATCTCATAAATTTTTGATGTACTACAGCTAGTAAATTCCTTAGTATGAAATACATGTGTGCAAGCAATACAGTGACTACAAGAAACACATCCAGATAGTATATCACCAAATAGGGTTCTTTGTTGGCTAATAGGTGGACAGTAATGTTTATAATGAGTCAAATAGGAATTTATAGTTCTGCCCCTACGGTATGAAAATAGACATCTGGGGTTCAACAATTCACTCAATTTATCTTGGGCTAACAAAATGTCCCAATGATTATTTATGATACTTTTAAATCTATTAGTATTGGTCCCAAAAGTAATGACTAGCCTAACTGGCTGTGGAGAATGATTATCAGTCCGAATAGTTCTATCCTTATATTGTAACAATTGGCACATGTCTATTTGATCAACCTCGTGTAAAGTTCGAATAATAGGATCCTGATGATATCCCCTAGTGCGTAACCTATAGGTTAAATCTTCCTGGCAGGCTTTCAAAGTTTGTTTGGAGGAACAAATATGTTTAATACATACATATTGAGACTTAGGAATATTGTTGATGATGTGGCGAGGATGATAGCTTGAGGCATGTAACAAGATGTTATATTCTGGAAATTTTCTATATACTTGTGATTCCAGTGTATGATCCTCCTGTCTAGTTATAATAACATCCAAAAATGTTATTTGCTGATATTCAATGTGCAATGTAAACTGAATACCCCACTTGTTATCATTAAGGTATTGAATGAATTCATGCACATATTGCTGGTCTCCCCACCACACCATCCAACAATCGTCCAAATATCAAGCTGGTCCAAAAATATATTGTGATTATCATCATATATTAACTGTTCCTCCAAAAACCCATAAACAGGTCAGAGTAAATGGGAGCAAAAGATGCTCCCATCGCCGTACCACGAACCTGCCAGTATGATTTTCCATGAAAGTAAAAAACATTTTTTGACAACACATGTTCAATTAAGCTTACAAGAAGTGTGTTAAACCCAGGAGAATATAGCTGTGATTTGTCAAGCCAGAACTGAATAGCCTGTAGACCTGCCCAGTGTGGTATACTAGTGTATAGGGAGGTTACATCTAGTGTACATAGATTCCAAGTTGATTCCAATTGTGTGTCCTGAATAATATTAAGAAACTGTGTGGTGTCCTTCAGCCTAGACCTAACCATAGATAACAAATGTTGCAAATGTTCTGTAAGGAAGGCAGATAAAGGTTCAGTTAATGATCCCCTGCCAGATACAATCGGCCATTCTGGAGGCTTAGTAGAATGTTTATGTATCTTAGGTAGTAGATATAAATACTGGGGCACGGGATCTGAAACCTTCAGTTGTCTACAAATTTTCTGACTAATTATGCCTTCCTCAGTTGCTAGGTCTAGGAATGAATCAATTTCTTTTTTAAAATTCGGAGTTGGATCAACTACCATATGTATATAGAATCGGGGCTCAGACGATTGATATTCAGCCTCCGCCTGATACATATTCCAATCCATAACCACAATGCCACCTCCCTTATCTGCTGACAAAATAACTAGATCATGATTATTACTAAGGTCCTGTAATGCTTTTTATTCTGCTTTAGACAAGTTGTATCTAACCGACTGATGTTCATGAGAAAAGTGAAGTTCTTTTAACACACACTCCCTGAAAACTGCAACATGCTTGTCCATGGGGGGCTCAAAATTAGATTTTCCAAAATGGAAACCAGTAGAGCCTTGAATATTTTATGTATCTGAAAAAAATATTTTCAAATTAAGCAGTCTACAAAAATCATTGAGTTCATTGACCAAAGTGTGTTCAGGTACCGCAAAAGTCGGAACAAAATTGAGACCCTTATTCAATAGTTTAATCTGTATATCAGACAATTGGTATGATGAAATATTGTGTACATTATTCACTGAGATACAATCTTCTCCAACAGTTGTTGAATACTGTGTGTTTTTTCTGTTTCCTACCCTCCCCCTACGTTTTTTTGTGCCTAAAGGGTCTACATGAGGTTTCCTTTTAGCCACCGGAGATTCTTGGGTAGAAAGAGAGTCTAATCAGTGGCAGAGGACAAATCCTCCTCAGATGTGCCACTGTAAACCTGTGCTGACTTTCTAAGTATTGATCTAGGTCTTTTCTTACAATTAGTTGGTTTAAAACCAGAATCTGAAAATCGCACACTTTGTTGGGTAACAAAGGGTTTCCCCTTTTCCTAATCTGTAATGTTCCTTTGGAATTTTTGGGTTTTCTTCTTAACTAGCTGCTCCTCCAATATAGATAAATCTTTTGCCAAATTACTTAAATAGCCACTAAAAAAGATTTCTGCCTCAATAATTATGGCCTGGTCGCAACTAATAGTAACCTACCCTATGCATTTATCAATCATCCTTTCATAATATGCAATTAGGATGTCTACAAAAAAAATGGATGCTTTGTGTTGTGATAATGCCCAATCCTCAGATAACTGGTCATCTATCTGTCCCACCAGGGGTTGAAAACTGACTTGTAAACCTTGTGGTGTGATGTCTTTAAACTTATAAGCTTTAAATAATTTTAGGTGCCAAATATTGGCCCTGAGTGTTCTCATATTTTTAGTCAACTTTTGAAATAATTGGCCACAAAGATATTGTGGGTCAGCTGATAAACCTTGTAATAGCTTAGTGAGGTCCATGATAACAAAACAATTTTATCAACAGTTGAATAAATAATATTCTCCAATCATCAGTTATGAATCCAAATATTAAAATATATCTGTCCCAAATCGAATATTTATTCAACCATGAAAAGGAACAAACCAACAACCAAATTGGACACCAATAGCAAACAAAACCAGATCAAAAACCGGTTGTATAAACCCATATTAGTCACTGGAAGTTGGTCCCAATAATTCCCTTATTGCAAAAATTCGAAATATGTCACACACATTAAGTGTTAATATCTCTCAGGCCCAGAATATAAAGATTTAGCTACCATAAAAAATGTTAAAGGCTGACCTACGTCTCTGCCACTCACTATTATTAACTGTTGGTACTGGTACATAAAAGCACTATAAACAACTCCACCTAATCTAGTTCGCAATAAAGTTCTTAATAGGAACATATACTGGTGGGTAAAAGGTGACTGACTTTGTCTCTCACACCTTCATAACAAAATCATTATGCCTACCCAGGCATTAATTAGTATGTCGACCCAATACACATAAAAATATGTGACTTCACTTCGTCCTGCAAGGACTAAAAATAATCCATACCCTGGGTCTGCAAGATATATCCAAAAAATGAGCAATCCCCATAAATAATTCTCAAAAATAGACATAATTGAGGCCAACAGACCACGTGACCCAAAATTATAAAACTATAGTATCCCAGTTTAAACCCACTACAAAACGTACATCAAGTGTATAATAAGATAAATAATTTGGATGTAGGTTGGTTCATATCACAATTCCCAATATATTTGAATATTGTTCAGGACCTCAATAAAGCCATAAAGAATCAGCCAAAAATGAACATTGGCATTGAAAAAACAATGTTATAATCTAGGAAGTTTACATACAAGCAATAAACTGCCCACTCTATTCATACATATATCATGGGCAAAAGCCATGTATATTCATGAATCATCCTGATGTAACAAACAACCAGAATGCATCTAAACATGATAAACCTAAGATAATAGTCCAACTGCACCGATAAATGTATCAAAAATTGAAAAATATGTCCAAAATAATGCCCAAAGTATAGCTTCCGATGCCCCAGTTCTTCAATAAGGATATCTGGTTAAAAAAACGTAATACAGCATGACATCGTCCCATATATCCAAATCTCTTTGTTGAACCATGAATAGGTCCAATCAATACAGAAAAATCAAAACTTCCTGATAAAACAAACAATAATATTGAAAAACCAGTTCTGCAAAAGTTATATATCTTGTTCGTAGTATCTCAGTTGAGAAATAAAGATGGCGTCCCCACAGAAGGCCGAAAACCCAAAAGTTTCCACTGGAGTCGTTAAAGGCTTGTAACAATATCCCAACAGTCAGTAATCACACATTGTTGAAGGCATAAGCAAAATTAACCCTACTTTTTAGCACCGAACTTGTAAACCAAAGCGTACCAAAAAACGATGTCAGTAGTTGTAACACCAAAAACACCAAGTATAAAGCACTAAATATGCTCTCTTACACAAGCCGATTAAGTGAATGTTATACAACAAAATATAAATGTCCAAAAGTCATTGGTCTCACCTTGGCAAATTTGTTCATATGAATTCTATTTGTTTAAACCCCAAGTTTATATGATAGACTGTTACACAACGAGCAGTATTTGTAGAAAGAACTAGGCGCCAAACATCTGAACGCTCCTAGAAGGCAAAACCCAACAGTACGTAGTGAACCAAAGCGATGTCTGAAAACTAAAAAACATGAAATTCACCCGTAGAACATATATCCAGGTCAGTAAATGAGAAAGACTAGTCCACATAGATCATTTGTAAAGACAAAATGTCTCCCTTAACTTCAAAAAGCAGAAAGGATTGCAGAGCCACTAATTAGACCTCCATTCATGCCAAGCATCTCCAGCGTATAACAAAAATCTCTGCAGACCAAACCAAAGGTACGCAGGGAAGACAAAGTGCACGGACCAAACCATTACAGCATTAAATACAAAAAAATATCCAGCACATGGGAAAGGTAAAAATATTTAGTAATTTAATGTAGCAAAACCCATACATACAATAAAGCAAACCGGTTTCGGCTAAAAGATTATAGCCTTCTTCAGCGCAACAAAAATGTATTCAATGGGACAAACCCTTGCTGCTGCTTATATATATCTCACTGAGTTAAAGTAATCCATCAATTAATCTAAACCAGGACTAGCTTAACTCATTCAAGCCTGGTTTGAATAAAGCACCTAGCCTAATAATCCAAGCAGATTCTCTTTGATTTAATAAATTGTGCCATGAAGCTTTACATGACTTGTTTATATGAATTTTATCTATTATAGTAAAGGTGAATTTAGCAGTTTTACGTGTTAAAGTATGTTTATTAAGGGCATTGGAAACCCTTTTGTTTCTGATTTCACTTAAGTGTTTACTAATTCTGTGTCTGAAAGGTATGGATGTTTGTCCAACATAAATGAAGAACAAAAACAAGTGGCCAAATAAACTGTCCAATCACTGCTGCAATTTCCAAAACATCTTAGCTCATAAATTTTGGATGACTCATTATAAACATTACTGTCCACCTATTAGCCAACAAAGAACCATATTTGGCGATATACTATCTGGATGTGTTTCTTGTAGTCATTGTATTGCTTGCACACCTGTATTTCATACTAAGGAATTTACTAGCTGTAAGCCCTGGCTCCAACAATCCATCTCAGAGACGCATCTTGATCCTACACACCCGGTATAGTGAGAGTAAGGGAAACCATCAGAGTCAAAGTCAATAAAGCTATCGGCTCCAACGTCACTGCTCTACTGGGTGCACTTGGGTCTGTGGGCTTCAGATCCAGAAGTTGGACCAGTTCAGGAGAAACCAGTAGAGGGGCAGTCAGGGCTGTACCTGGAGCCCACAAAGGGGTTGGTGCAGGGATGATCTCCAGTTTAATCTGTGTCTGAACGAACTTCTACATCATCCTGTCAACATCAGCTGCCAAATGACTCCATGACAAAGGAAAGGACCTGAAGGATGAAGTCACCAAAGGTGTCTAAAAAGAGCACTTCTCTTGCAGCAAAGCAGAATGAAGTCTCTGGCTCACGTGCTCAGGTGAGAAATATAGCTGTGAAGAAGGTGATTAAATTCGACGAGGCTCCAGATCTGAACACTTCTGTGTCTTTGGGATTAGGCTGGAAAGCTCCAGCAGATTTGGTAATGTTTTCCTTGACTTTTGCAATATCTTCTTTTGGTCTTTTTCTTTCTCTCTCCTAGGTTCTTTAGGCTTTTCACACATCTTCTCTTTCTCCTTTTCAATTTTTTAGCTGCAGGAGAAGAAACTTCTGGGGCAGGAGGTGTTGAACTCCCTGCTTGGGTGGTAAGAAGGTCCTTCAGCAAGAGCTTGTCTCTGTGTCCCTGTAATGCTCAAGCCCCAAAAGATGCACATGCCTCACAGTCTGATTCCAGATGTGCAACCCTCTAAACAATAAATGCATGGATTACTGATCCTCTAGGGTGGTATCTTTTGGCCACAGGCCAAACATTTCTAAAACCCAATGGATGTAATGGGATCCTATCTCGCCTACATTCATGACTGATGGGTTCGGAGCCGATCCATCGGCTCCGACTCGGCCAACTAGTATACTAGAACGAAGTCTCTTATTGGCTGGGCTACTCTCTATCCCAGGATGCACCACACCTGCTTCCCCAGATCTCGTTTGCCGCTTTACAAGCTAGACGTGGTCTCGACTTGGCTGGAGCTAAGTGTATTTCTATTACTTTCTGGTCTTTTGACCTGGGGTTTTCTTCATAAATTCAATCAACAGCTGTTTTAACAGCTATTCGTGTATTGTTGAGTGTTTTTGGCAGTTTTTTATATCTGTTGGTATTCGGGCTAGGCCCGTTTAAGTTAGAGGGCCTTTGCCCTTCTTAGTGGAGTGAGTGTGTTGTCCCTTTCTCCCTTTTCTTTTCCCGGCAAAGCCCGTTTAAGTTAGAGGGCTTTTGCCCGTTGTTGTGTTCCCCTGTTGTTGTTGTCTCCGTGAGGTAAACCTTGTCTTCAGAGGGCTCGCGCCCCTTTTTTTCTCGCACTCTAACAGTTTGGTCAGTTCTGTTCCTTGTGTGAAATTAGATTATTGGATAGGGTTATTCATACTAAAATGTCTAAAGAGCAGAAATCTGGGTTTAAAAAGTGCACTAGGTGCAGTTATAAAATGTCTATCACCGACAGTCATGCTATTTGCGTGTATTGTTTAGGGCCGAAGCATTTACAAGAGACATGTAGTGTGTGTCATGCTTTTTCTGCTAGGGTTCTTCAAGAACGTAAAAATAAATTGATCCTGAAGGGCCTTATAAAGCCCTCCTTTGAAGAAGCTTTGGCTTCATCTCCTGCTACTGCTTCTAAAAAGAAAAGATCGTCGACTACTAAGAAGCATAAGTCGACCTCTTCTTCCTTGGCTCCACTGACTTTGGAGCCGCAGGTTGGAGCATCGAGAGGCGAATCACCTCCCTCGGTTCCATTGGTCTCGGAGCCGGTGGAGGTGTGCAGCTCAGACTTTTCCCCCTCGGCTCCGAAAGCTCCTTCTGCGCCGATCCTTATACATGCTGTGTCGGAGTCGGCGCCGATAGTGTTGGAGCCCTTTCGGAGCCGGTCCCCTACCTTGTCGGAGCCGAGAGAGAAGTCGTCTCGACCCCTTTCTACTTCCTCTAAATCCTCCAAATTATCTGATTCAGATTTGGATAGGGTTATTCAGAGGCTTTTCCAGTCTCCGGTTTTTGCAAAAATGGTCTCGGCTCCAGCCCATTCGGCCCCGGAGCCAATCCCCCCTCGAAACTTTCGATTCCTCCTCCAACCTCCTCGGAGCCGTTGGAGTCGGTGATGGTGGAGCGAGGCGGAGCCGTACAGTCGGAACAGAGACCCCTTCCAGGTTTATCGGTTCCGACCATTGTTCCTACCCTGTCCTCGGGTTTGGGGTTCGGTACCGGGACTTCCTCAGCCGGGGCCGAGGGGAACATTTTGGAAGTAGGTGCCTCAGTGCCTAGTCTCCCCCTCAGGGCATCGGCTGCGGGGATTCCTAGTGCCGTCGTGGTCTCTCGGCCAGTGACCTCCATGGAGTCTGGAGGTCCTGCCTTTGAGGCCATGAGGAGCGCGCTGGCCATGTCCTTGCCGGCTCAGCAGGTTTCCATCTCACCGTCCCTAGACCTGGAGACTGGTGCCTCTGGTGTACTGCAGTCCCATGACAGTGGGGCCCCAGGGCCTGAGGATACCCCCGTGGGGGGTTCCCTTCTTCCAGGGGGTCCGTCCGAAACCGCTTCGGATGAGCCTCCACGGAAGAAATTGTGCAAGAGGAAGCACGTAGACTCCCAAGATGAGTCTGTCACATCTGACACTGACCTCGATGATGCGGAGGGGTCCCCAAAATCATCTTCGGATGATGTCTCTTTCTCGGATATCCTTGAGATTCTGAGACAGAGACGAGATTGGCAGGCCAAAACCCCTCCCGCTGAGGAGTCAGTCTTCCTCAAGGCCTTCGGGGCCCAGCCCTCCGCCTCCTGGGTGTCTCCGCCCTTCGACGAATTACTTGATTTAATTTCTCGAAGGGCTTGGGAGCACCCTGATTCTGTGGAACCGGTGCCTGCAAGACCCAACAAATTCCTTTCAGCTCCCCCTCAAAAGGAATTTTTAACGAAAGGAGTTCTGGTAGATGCGATGGTGGTGGCATCCGCCACACAGCAGGACGTGGCAGAAGCTTCAACGTCTATCCACCCTCCTAATAAGGATTCCAGGAGCATGGATAGGTACGGGAAGCGTACCCTTTCTTCAGCGGCCTTTACCTTACGGTCGCTGAATTACCTGTGTCATTTTACTAGGCTCCAAAGGGACCTCCTTAAAGAGCTAGGTGAGTCCCTCACAGGTAATCTACCTGAGGTGTTAGCCCACACTGTTGGCGCCCAGATGACTACCTTATCATCCATTGTGAACTCGTCCATGAGGCTCATCTCGTATGCGGCCGAGGGGGCGAGTAGAGCAGCGGGAACAGGCGTGGCCCTTAGGAGACACGCCTGGTTACGCTTGTGTTCCTTTGCGGAGGCCTTCAAGTCTTCCTTCGCCGACGCCCCCTTTGATGGGTACTCTTTGTTTGGACCCAAGGTGAAAGACACACTGACTCGCTGCGAGCAGGAGGGCAAGACCTTGACTGCCGTTGGGGCCCATTTTTCCGCTCCCTCTAGGCCTTACCCCAAGGCCCAGAGAGGAGGGAAAATGTGGTTCAGGAAAACTCAGAGGTCTTTCCCTACTCCACCCAGTGATCCCCCCTCTAGAGGCAGGGGGGGGGGAATTCGGGAAGACGCCACCCTAGAGGTGGCAGAGGCCCCCGTAACTCTGGAGACCGCGATTCCTTTCGTGGTTCCTCCTACGCTCAACGTCCCTGAGTTAGTGCCCGACTGTGCAGCTCCGGAGCCAGTCGGGGGTCGTTTTGCGGAACACCCACAAGCTTGGGAAGCTATTCCCAGCGACCAGTGGGTGCTCCGGATCATTACCGGATGCTACGTCATTCCCTTCATCAAGCCCCCCCCCTTCCCTTCAGGGAAATCCCGGACGTGCCACCCAGTCAGCGGGATCAAGCAGCAATAGAGATTTCAAAGCTGCTACAAAAAGGAGTCATCCAGCCTGTCCCCGCCGATCAGATCGGATCAGGAACTTACTCAAGACTATTTTTGGTGTCAAAAAAGACAGGGGACTTCAGGCCCATTTTGGACCTCAGTTCATTGAATCGCTTTGTGAAAAAGTCCAAATTCCGAATGATCACTCTTCAGTCCATTCTCCCACTATTGGAGAAGGATGTCTGGATGTGCTCCATAGATCTCAAGGACGCTTACTATCACATCCTGATAAGTCAAGAGTCCAGGAGTCATTTACACTTCCGCCTGGGAGACAGTCATTTCCAGTTTCGAGCACTGCCCTTTGGTCTCACCACAGCCCCCAGGGTGTTCAAGTGTCTGGCAGTGGTGACTGCTCACCTGAGAAGTTTAGGATTCCAAGTATTTCCATACCTAGATGACTGGCTCCTTACTGCCACCTCCAAGCATCTACTAATTCAGGCGCTCATGGCCACAGTCAGCTTGGGCCGTTTCCTGGGAATCACTTTCAACTGGCAAAAATCTGTGCTACAGCCATCTCAGCGTATTACCTTTATAGGCGCAGACTTAGACACAAAAAGCATGCGCGCCTTTTTACCGACAGCAAGGATTCAGGTTTTGCATAACCAAGTTCGGTCCTGCCTCCCCCTATCAAGAGCTCCGGCCAATCTGATTCTGCAGGTATTGGGCTCCATGGCATCCACTATTCTCCTAGTCCCCTTAGCCAGACTGCACATGCGAGTGCTGCAATGGCTACTTTCGGTTCAATGGTCCTATCAGCAACTCCCCCTGAACCATTTGGTTATGATTACGGAAAGTTGCCGTCGAGATCTGCGTTGGTGGCTCCTCCAATCCAATCTCGACCAGGGGTGACCTTTTATCCTTCAGTCCCCCGTTGCCACTGTGACCACGGACGCCTCCCAGGTAGGGTGGGGGGGGTCATTATCTGGACAGGTCTGTCCAAGGCACATGGCAACCCCAGGAAGCTCATTTGCACATCAATATCCTGGAAATGAGAGCGGTGCTACTGGTTCTACAAGCTCTCCATCACGCTCTCCCGCAAGGTCTGATTGCTATCCTATCCAACAACATGTCGGTAGTTTGGTATATAAACAAGCAAGGTGGGACCAGGTCGTACCCACTGTGCAGAGAAGCCATGAGACTTTGGCACTGGGCGGTAGCTACCAACCACTTCCTAATGGCAACGCACATACCGGGGAAATCCAATGTGATTGCGGACAGACTAAGCAGGACTATCCTGTTACCCCACGAGTGGTCCCTCAACCAAAGAGTGGCTGCGAAAATCTTCGCCAACTGGGGTCTCCCTTGCTGCGACTTGTTTGTCAGCCCCCACAATGCGAAGTGCAGAGAGTTTTTCACTCTGACCCCCTCTCAGGGACAGATTCCCAGGGACGCTCTAACCCACATTTGGCCCCCCAGTCTCCTTTATGCCTTCCCTCCGGTTCCCCTTCTGCCGAGGGTGATACAGAAGGCAATTTACCTGGGTAGCAACATGATTTTGATTTCCCCGCACTGGCCTCGTCAGGTTTGGTTCCCCTTCCTTCGGAGGTATGAGGTGGAAGGTCCATGGTTTCTGGACCTGGTGCCAGACCTGTTGACTCATCAGTCAGGACAGTCTCACCCATCTCTCAGGTCCTTGAGGTTGGCTGCGTGGTTACTCCACTTCCATCCTTAGTCAGGGACAGTTCCCTCTCTCCGGAGGTTATCCACATTTTGTCTTCTTCTCACAAACCTTCCACTATCAAACTGTATTCCAGCAAATGGAAAAGGTTTGCCCTTTGGGCACAACGACGAGGTATAGACCCTCTTACCACCCCAGTACCGGAGGTCTTGAATTTCTTAGCCTCTCTTTTTCAGTTGGGCTCCTCAGTTTCCACGATTAAGGTTCAGCTAGCGGCCATCTCTAATTTTCATGTTTCTTTTGAACCTTCATTAATGGCAAACAAGCTTTGCAAGTCTTTCCTTAAAGGAGCGTGGCTCCTTAGGCCCCCAATATCTCATCCTGTCCCCCCTTGGGACCTAAATTTGGTCTTGGCTGCCTTAACTGCCCGGCCCTTTGAACCGGCAGCTACCTGTGATATGAAATTCCTGTCCTGGAAAACCGCCTTTTTAGTGGCCATAACTTTGGCCAAGCGGGTTTCAGAGCTTCAGGCTCTTTGTTCTAATCCTCCTTATTTGATTTTTCACAAGGATAGAGTGTCCCTTAAATTAAATCCCTCTTTTTTACCAAAGGTAGCATCTTCGTTCTGCATTCAACAGTCCCTAGAGCTCCCTGTATTTTTTCCCAAATTCTCCAATAACGCAGAATATATCCTTCGTCCATAGACAACTGCGTTTTTATTTGGACAGGACTACTCAGACGCGGAAATCAAATCAACTGTTTGTGTCCTTTGCAATAAACAGGTTGGGTCAACCAGTGGCTAAAACCTCCATAGCCAATGGATTAAAGATTGCATCTCTTTCATTTATTCGCAGGCTGACAAACAGCTTCCATTTCCAGTCAGGGCTCATTCTACCAGGGCAATGGCTACTTCTGTAGCATTTCACTCCAAATTATCAATAGATGATATTTGTGCTGCGGCAACCTGGACTTCTCCGCACACTTTCATTTCTCATTACAAATTAGATGTGGTTTCTCGAGGCAGGGCTTCCTTTGGTTCCACAGTTCTCAGGAGTGTTTTCCAATGAGCCACCCGGGATTTAGGTGCTAGGGACGCTGTCCCATCAGTCATGAATGTAGGCGAGATAGGATCCCATTACATCTTTTAGTTATGTACTTACCATAACTTCGGATGTATGGGATCCATCTCGCCTACATTCATACGACCCACCCTCCTTCCCCCTGCCATTCGGATTTAGAGGAAATGTAGGTCCATTTGGAGATCTTTTCTTGAAAAACTTTAGTTGGTTAGAGTAACTGCTAGTTTTTTCTGTGTTTGCATGTAACTATGAAAGCGAACAAACAAGATCTGGGGAAGCAGGTGTGGTGCATCCTGGGATAGAGGGTAGCCCAGCCAATAAGAGACTTCGTTCTAGTATACAAGTTGGCCGAGTTGGAGCCGATGGATCGGCTCCGAACCCATCAGTCATGAATGTAGGCGAGATGGATCCCATACATCCGAAGTTATGGTAAGTATATAACTAAAAGTTTTGTCTGACATACAGAGAAAAAAAGGCAACAGTAAAAATAGCTACTATAACGTAAAAAAAAACACACAACAATAAGAACATCAGTAATAATAATTCCTAAGGTTTACTATCACATTTGACATTACATTATTCGAATGTACAGATGTCCGAACCAACTGTTCGGAAATCTGAACATCGAACAGTGTAAATGCCGAACCAAGCATTTCAGTGAAGTCGAATGTTGAACATGTCGACTAACTGAAATGCTCCTACCTACTCAAAATTCTACAACAGGTTTTTGCAGGGGGGGCAAGCCCCCCTGCACCCCCTACTTATATATATATACAAACTCCGAGATTGCACTACAGTGAGGGTAAGGGTACATTTCCCCATCCCCACTATAGTGCAATCTGCACCACAATGTTGGAGCTGACAACAGCAGCCATTCGCTCTTGTCAGCTTCGACATTGTGGTGATCACCCTACCGGTTCTGCCAAGTGATTTTCGCACATAGTCTGTTCGTCTAAAGGACAAATTAACGTGATTGTAAACCAATTCCTAACCATCTGCCAACAAAACAGTACTAGCATGTTCAAAACGTACCAAGAGTAATTTAAAAGCATACTATGAAAATAGAGAGAAATATAGCTATTATTTTTATTTATTTGGACAGTGGAGTTTATGTGAGGAAAGCTAACAAGTTAGATAAAATACGACAAAAAAAAAAAAAAAAAAAAATGAAGAAAACACTTGCTGTTTTATAAAATCAGAACCCTCAAATTGCATACCCCACTGGACCAAGCAGCAAATAAGATCTGAGGTAATCTGGGGAACTGAGGGAATTATGGCTATGGGGAGGAGTCAAATCCCTGGATCCACATGCCTGAAAAAGCACCACGGTCAGATCCAGTTGCATCTGATGACGCAATTATTGTATCAGATGAAAAAGGCAACATCAGATCTGCAGCTTACTGTGTCAGACTCACTTTGGTATGACACCTTAACCATCTAATTTGTTAAATTTAGAAAAATGTTACACTTACACAATAAGCAAATCAGTAGCCATGCATTTTGTTCAGGCCATGAGAAATTACCAGCAAAAAACTGCACTCAGTTTAAGAATAGACATGGCCCTGAAGGAAGCACAAACCTTAAATGAGGATTCAGCAGAAATTAAAATGGATCTAAATGTACGTGTACATTTGTATATCTCTGTACATGGGCATGTGGAAGACTCAAACGTTCCAGAAAACATTAGATTTTATAACGTGTTCTGTTTCAGGTCTTAAACAAACTCATTCATTTATTCACACACAAAGCTGCAATTAAAATTCTCAGGAAGAATTTCACAGTTACAACTTACCAGATAAGCAGCCAACCCAGTCGTAATATGGAAACCAAAGACTCACCTAAAGTAAACAGATCAGGGAAATGTCAAATGTGGGACAGTGAAATGGTATGAATCACAGCTGCACTGAAACATAAAAGGAACACAGAGGAGAAACCCGTGTAAACTGCATGGAAAATGAAACAGATAATATAATGGCATGCAGCTTGTTGTAACTGTGATACATAAACAGCATCACAGAAGTCTGTTTTCATGGAGGAAGAACAAGGAGAGAAAAAATGTGTTCCCAAAACGAAATAACATGTACCAAAAGCTGTTAAAATATTTCATGTCCTGCCTTTTCCATGCAAAAATGGGGCTCTGTGGATATGTTACTGAAAAGAGATCAGAATGCATCTTATTTTCTAAACTATGGCTCAATATGATGTCATCACAATGCTGCACACCGACAGGGCATAACATTGTACAAGAAAGTATTTGTTCTGTTTATGACTACTCCCTTATTTTGCTGAGAATGGAATATTGCGGATGTGGAAGGAGAAAAAAGAAGTTATGTTTTTACCATAACGTTCCATCTGTGTTGTTGATCTTCATTCATTCATGACTGATGGGTCTCGGTTCCGTCCACAGAACCAACTCGACTGATATAACAAGCTCGCACCAGACAAAAACTCTCAAGCTAAGTTTACCCATAGTGCCCCTCTCCTCATCTCCTCAGATCTAGTTGCTCAAAGGATAGAAAAGCAGAGGCTTTGTCTGAGCAACTGCCTATCAGATAACCAGGAACAAATCTGAACCTCCAGGAGTCTTTCGGAGGGGGTAGGAGGATGTGATGTCATGAATGACTGAAGATCAACAACACAGATGGAACGTTATGGTAAGAACATAACTTCTTTATCTGATGTTGTTAATCTTCATTCATTCATGACTGATGGGAAAGAGTCCCTAGCTACTTTATGTACTGGGAGGCCCTATGGTATGATATTCCTGAGCACCATAGAGCCGAAGGATGCTCTTCCCCTGGAGACCACATCCAATTTGTAATAAGTAATAAAGGTATGAAGGGTAGCCCAAGTAGCTGCTGCGCAAATGTCATCCATAGAGGCTCTAGAGTGAAAGGCCACTGAAGTGGACACTGATCCGGTGGAGTGAGTCTTGACTTACTGGTAGAGTCATTTTGTTTTGTTGATAAACAAAGTTAATGCCTTCTCTCAACCATTTTCTCTATGCAGCAAACGAGATCTGAGGAGATGAGGAGAGGAGCACTATGGGTAAACTTAGCTCGAGAGTTTTTGGCTGGCGTGAGTTTGTTACATCAGCAGAGTCGGTTCTGAGGACGGAACCGACACCCATCAGAATTGAATGAATGAAGATTAAAAACATCAGACTTACAGTTATATAACCAAAAGAGATGGTCAGAAAACAAATCACAATTCAGGTAAATACAGGCTGCAAACTAAAAGACTTATAATAATTTAGGAAGAACTAACACCCAAGTATGCTGTCTGTCTCACTCTGCCTAAGAATACAAGCATACTGAATTTAGGTTTATTTTTCTCAAAATGGGTTCATCTGCAAGTACAGCTATGGCACTTTATCAGTGCAAGACATTTTACACTTGGTTACCACTTTACTGGAACATAAAACAAGCTAACTAGGACAGAAGGGGAAGGTAATAAAAGCCTGTCCTTCTGTACTGCATGAAGGCCCTGTACACTGTTCCTCCAAAAATTCATCTCTTTCATCCTATCCTACTTTTTCTGGCCTCACTCAACAGTACACACATCCACATCCCACTAAGACAGAAGTTCCAGGTATCCAACACTATTTTTTGTCATCTTGATTGCGAAACTGCCAATTACGCCCTCTAGCCTCCCTTCTGGCATCTCGGGTCTGATCCATCCTATCATCTCCCATTGATACTCTACTACCCAGACTACACCTTCTTGCATCATCCACACTAAACACACATTCAAGGTACTATCCTGTCCTTCTGCTCAAGGTAAATATTAACCCTTATCCTGGTTACCATCCTATGTACCCCCTTTATTGTCAAGCATCCTTCTTGAGATAAACACTCTAGAATTGTTAGCAGCACTTCAAATCACTGGTGCCCTATAAAAGATTAGCTGCACTGCTTGCATTTAGCAATGCTGCAGAGAGCAAGGCTGGTACTTGTGAATCCTCATAACAGCTTATACTGGGTGGTATTACCACTCCTTTTTTTTTTTTTTTTTAAATTTTACCTAAACTGATCCTCTATTAACAGGCAGGCTTGTTCAAGGGTCTATGGTGTTAAAGTGCAAAACTCTTGGAATTCTTTGCACCAAAATGCAGGTGCTGTCGTCCAGTACACCCAAATCCTTTTCAAGCACATTATCCACAGACAGAACAGACTTTGCTGCCAGTCCACATACAATCACACAAAGTACAGTGAGGAGTCATTGTTCTGATAATACCATATATCTCACTCCCATCCTCTGTGCTATTACTCTGCACCCATCTTACAAATTTTGACATTGCGCCGTTTAAATGTTCCCAACAACCTTCTGGGTATCACAAAGCTGAATGTCCTGCTGAATGCCAGGAACAATACACATGCAGTGCATACATACTGAAATGTGTGTGGGGCTCTGTGGGTGCACTGCTGTAAGATCTGCATGGCCGGCCTTAGGCATAGGCCAACTAGGCAGCCGCCTAGGGTGCTGCTCTAGTAGGGGCGCTTTTCCAGTATTTATTTGGTGTAAGTAGACTAGGATGGGGGCACCAGATGGTGTGGTGGGGGGGGGCGCCGTGGAGCCCTTTTGCCTAGGGCACCAGTTGACCTAAGGCCGCTCCTGAACATCTGATCAGTACGTAAAGGCTGTATGTTCTGCATCTCTAACAACAAGTACTGATTATATAGATTTTGCCAGTGAAATATTATATTAGGCAAATGCAAAGCAAACTGGTGACAAGACATGCTAGTGTGCAAAGGTCATCACTGACTAAACAGGCAGCAGAGTTCGATCAAACAAGGTGCAAAAGAAGCGGTGCTGCATCAGTTGAGAAGTAAACCCGGTGGTGACCAACAAAACACACTGCTGGTTGCAGACATAAAATGCCAAAATAAAGAGAATTATACATGACTGTGTGTAACAAAACTTTCAGGACCATTTGTGTTACAAAATTATATATACTGTGTCATTCTAGGGATACAAACTGATGCAAAAACATATATGTATAATTTTCATACAGTAGTGTGTGCAGACTTTATCAAATGCAACTATAAAATGTACTATTCAAACAGGTATTCAAGGACAAAGTATAATGATTACTACATAATGACAGCTCATTTATATTCAAAAACTAGCATGCTGATTGGACAGCCCAACCAGTGTGCCCATTGTAAATCGAGCATATACCAACAGAAAAGAAGTCTGGCCATTAAAAAAACATTGAGCGGCTGGACTTTCTGTTGGAATATGTTGAGTAACAGTAAAAACACAAGAAAAATCAGATACAGTCTCAGAAAAATAAAGAAATAGAAATGTACCTGATTTTCCTTCTATTCCTGTGCTGTCCCTCATAAACTCTCAACAGGAAAAAACAGCAATGAAGATTCTTTTTTCTCTCTGTTGCTTCTCCTGCACTGTACTGATGTACTGTGCAAGCATTGAGATGCAAGACCCATATGCATGCACAGCATATCAGTAAACAAGGAAGGAGGAGGAGGAACACGACAGAGTCATTATACAAAGACATTGTTTAAGGAAGGTATGCCAGCTTCGCCCTCGTGGTCAAACCATGCCAACCGTGGGTAAATCCTGATGTACCCACACCTACTGCTTAAATACAAATTCTAATAATTTACTGAAAAGGGGCACTATCCTAATTTACGCACAAAAGAATAAGCAATTTATTAGCAATACACAACAACATCTTAAACTGATTTTCACATAAAAGAATAAGTAATCCATTTAACAGCAATATACACCCAAATGAACATCCACAGTTCTCAGAAAATAGTAATCAAAAAGTAGAACCAAAACCCAAACTCCAGCACAGAAACACGTGGTTTATTTAGCAGTTTTGTCCCATCTAGTAAGAACTACTTCAGAATAAATCAAGTAAAACAATCATTCCCTCTTTTATAATAAACATCATATGTTGCAAACAATCATATGACAATTAAAAACATTTAACAAGAAAACAATTACTGCAAAACATTTTCTAAAATTAATATACTTTAAAAAACTGAGTCCATCTATATTTGATAAATAAAATGTTTTATACATTATAATTTAGCCACACTCAATTTGAGGATGCTAAAACAGACAAGGGGCAATCAGCATTCTGAAGCAAAAATAGACTTTATAGGTGTAGGCTTGTGCAAAACTGATAATGGTGTAAGATAAAAGTCTTATATACTGCTTGGGTGTGGTAAGACTTGCAATGTAATGGAAATGTATACAGCTGAAGACAGATCTAATAATGCAGGAAAAATACTGAGCAGAATGGACTTTATTGCAAATAACTTTTTTAACTGATTTTTAAATGCACAGTTTTAATATTTTCATAACAGCTATTTTTATCTTATTAAGGATGATTAGGCAACTATTGTACAGTTTAGTAGCATCAGATAATGAGTAATTGAGTCTGAAATATTTGTTACCTATGGAAAGTACAACTATGTGAGAGTATTCAACATAACTGCAGATGTTCAAATAATACGATGATTGTTGAAATTCATTCATAATGACTGGGACTTAACTACAAGGTGACTTTAGTCTTCTGGCCAAACATTAACAGCAGTTAGACATTTCCATACCAGGCATAAACTCACCTCCCACAGTGAAGACATACTTACCTGGAACTTTGCTGTGAAGGGGAGAGTAAAGTACAGATGTGTACGAGCTTATCATCAGCAGACATCCTACTGATCACTACTGCAGTATTCTAAACTGATGTGTTTGCATCACTAATGTCTGTCCAGAGTATTGAAGCCTAAACCTTCCATAAGTCATTTGTCTGACATATGACCTCAGTACGGAGCTTAGGGGTACATAAGTGGACGTTTGAGCTTATATCTTCAGACTATCTCAAATCCAGCAGCCACAAGACATCTGGGAAGAGACGGAATGCTAAAAGGGGAAATGGAATTAAAAAGGGATGGCCTCCTAGGTCATAGAGGCTGACAACAAAGGCATGTGAGTAAAAAGAGGTAAAGAAGGGGGGTGATGAGTGGGAAGGAATACTGTACAGTAGTCAGTAGGACATCTGCTATTATGGTAAGTTCTTACACAGCTGTAATATGTCCTAAATGAAATTACTGTTGCAGTATTTCAAAGAGATGGGTAAATTCACAAAGCTTAAGGGAGTAGAAGAGTGAAAGGCTGAAAATTATGATGGCTATCTAACAGGCCAGAGATGACTGACCTGGTTAAGGCATATCTGGATTTGGAAAAGGCATCTGCTCTGTAATGTTTAGTGAAAGTGTACAGTGAAGACAAACTAGCTGTTTCCAGTATTAGTCTGCAATTTACACCTTTGTAGAAAGCTCCAGAAGAGGCCACTGCTTTAGCAGAATGAGCATTTTGGAAATAGAGCAAAGATTTGCCACTGTAAGTGTAACAAAAGGAGATGGACCTTGAAATCCAGCTAGTAAAAGTCTATTTGGATACTAGCTGGCCAAGCTTAGAGTCTAGGAAGGAAACAAACAGTTGGTCTGACTTAGGAAGAGACTTTGTCTTGCCCAGATAAAATCTGAGTGATCTGTGCCCATCCAGAGAATGCAGTATTTTTTCCCCTGTTCTGTGGACTGGGAAAGAATGTAGCCAGGTTAAAGGCCTGATTGTGGGACATCTCATTTACCACTTTAGGCATGAAGGAAGAATAGACCCTCAGAGACACTATCTTTATGGAAAATAAGGAAGTGGAGGTAGTCATGAGAGCCTTAGATCTGAAATCCGCCTAGCAGAAGTGAGGGCTACCAACAAAATGGCTTTCCAGGTGCAGAACTTGAGAGTGGAAGATGCTGTTGGTTCAAAAGGAAGCATGATGAGCATTTCCAGCACATAGTTGAGATCCCAAGAGGGGGGCACTAGTTTTCTAGGAGGATTTAAGTGTAGGACCCCTTTTAAAAACTGCTTGACCTCAAGCCTGGGCATAAGAGGAAGACCAGATGAAACAGCTGGAAGGTGGGCTTTTATAGACAAATATGCCAAGCTGCTAAAGAGGAATTTCACATTACACTGGGTACAGATTTTGCATCTCAACATCACAGTGAAAATATTTTCCATCTGACTAAGAAGGATTTTTGGATGATGGGTCTTCAAAAACCCAAAGCACGTCATCATATGGGAATAGGTGGGGGAATTGGCTGAGTGCGCATGGAGGCAGAAAAAAATGCCCCTGTATCGCCACTGCATGTCTGCCTCTAAGATATATAAGTGGACATAGAGGAAACATGGAAATGACAGGGCATAAGAAAACAAAACTAAAAAAAACCTGGCAGTGATAAAATGCTACACCAGGGTGCCTCAGTCTCATCACTGGATTTCACCATGGGTTAGAATAATTCCGGGCCCTTCACACAACTTGCCCTGTAAACTAGGTGGAGAAGCAAAAGCACATGTGGCAGCCAATGGTCAGCTGCAAGGAGTAAAAAGGACAGGGTCTCCTATTGTTGCAATGATTCTACTGTTAAAACCTCTGTAGTTATGGTGAGTACAACTTACACAGCTAGACTACCTTCATCATAAGGATCAATGCTGCACTTCATTTATATTAAATAGGATATTTCTAAGTGGTGTGAAAGCATCTTATCATAGGTGTAGGTGGTGAACTACAGCAGGCCTTTATGTACAGCAGAGGAAACAGCTCTACTACTGTAGTGAACATCAGCTTACAATGACTGGAGGTATGTGAACAAGTCTAGGTGACTGCCCTACAGTTGCTCTGTGTTGGGCATTTCTGAAGAAGGCTGTACTGATAACAGCTGCTTTTGCCAAACATGCATTAACTTAGCTGGCTAAAGTCTTTCCAGATGATCATAATTAAAGGTGATGCAACTGGGTAGTCATTTTCATAGTCAAGTATTAGTCAATCAATCTGCAGGTCATTACAAGCTTAGCCAGATTTTTATAGTTAAGTTTCCTCCAGCCTAAAGGAGGGTGATACAAGATAGACTGAGGAAAACTTTGAGCCTGCCCATTCAATTATCTTAGTTTACCCTTGAAGATGGCAAGGGTGCTACTCTTGTTATACCACAAAGTAAGACTCCGCAGCAACTTGTAGAAAGATTTAATCCACTGAGATGTAGTTACATCCAACAATACAAAATACACAAATACTAGTTTTCTGTTCTCTAGCGCCTCGGCAAACAGCCTTTACAGAGTAAATTATTCACTGCACTAACACTCACCCTACATTTTATACAACTACAACTTTCTCATAAATTAATTACATCCAATTATTCAATCAATTGGTTGATGGAATAATTGGATGTAATTGGATGTAATTAATTTATGAGAAAGTTGTAGTTGTATAAAATGTAGGGTGAGTGTTAGTGCAATGAATAATTTACTCTGTAAAGGCTGTTTGCTGAGGCGCTAGAGAACAGAAAACTAGTATTTGTGTATTTTGTATTGTTGGATGTAACTACATCTCAGTGGATTAAATCTTTCTACAAGTTGCTGCGGAGTCTTACTTTGTGGTATAACAAGAATTGTTCGTGAGTGTTCTGTGGTTTTGCAAGCAAGGGTGCTACTCTGCTTGACATCTAATGGAAGTTTTTTCTACAAGTGGGGTATCCCATTAGGATATGAATCTATCATGCCAATGTATTTGATATATCGCTGATGAAGGTTTTGTTCCTTTAATTTGGTACTTCAGGAGCATTTGTTCTGTGATGGAATACAAAGCCAAAAGGGTTTGAATCACTCATGGCTCGAAATGTACAGTGCCACAAGAAGGAGTCAATAAAACTGAATACAGAGAGAGGGCTACCAATCTGTCCCAATGCCCGAGATTTTTTAGGCCACTGATCTTTTTAGTAGGAAGCTCTGAGGTCTCTTAAGCTGAGTGCCATATTTAGACAAATACAAAAAGGGGCATAATATTCAATAATGTGTCTGATGACATGCAGGTAAAAGGGAATTAAAACTTCTTTGGATCCAAAGGAGATGCATTTAGATATCTAGTGAGCCACACTTAACTACTGTAGAGACATGACGGTCAAAACAGAAAGACTTATCGATGAGAGTGCCTAGAGTTTTTATCACAGTGTCTTACTGGAGGGGTATGTCATCTGATTCACAAGCATTTCAAGATCACAGTAGTAAAAGAAAGAGTGCTCCTTTGTGCTGCTCTATTCTTGTGAAAACTGTGTACAGCTTCTTGCACATCAAGGCCTGTAGTTTTGAAATCCTCCTGACATAAGAAACAGTGACCAAGAAAACAGTCTTCCAGGGCAAGAACTCAACAGCAACAAAACAGAGAGGTTTGGTTGGAGGGAAACATAATTTTCTCAATCCCAAAGCTTGAAACATAGGTAGGTGGGATGATTTTTTTGTGGCCCTCAAGCATGTAATATTTTTCATAAAAAATTCACAGCACAGATGGAACAAACTGCAGGGTCCAAAGGCAGATTGGTTGAAAGTGATGCCAGCTGCACATTGACAGGTTCATGGCCTTTTTGCCTCCTTTAACACATGGACTACCTGAAAGCAGGAAAAACTCTGAACAAACACTCCCGCTCACAGGCCTACTTATGTTGAGGCACTTAAATGCAATCTTCCCAAAGACCTCACAGACATTCCACCTGCACAAATTATTTTACTGTTATTTATCCTCTGTTGATCAGGTTAGTCCCACTAGGCTACTAGTCTCTTTTCAGGGGACACCCCAGATGGTACTTATACAACCAGAGGGAATATGGCCAAGGATTGGGGAACTTCTACTCGACACTGCTGTGAGTAGGACCCACTTTAGAGGACCACTTCCTGTTCCATTCTAGGTGTAGAGGCGGCCTGGAGAAACAGGGAGGCAAATGGAGAGAGAACATGATGATGGAGTGGTGAAAGAAATGAAGGAGAAAGCAAATACTGAGACCAGAGAATTTGTGCAGGATTCTAAGAAAAATGTTTCAAAGAAACCTGTTTGATGATGATGAGTCAGCAAAATTATGGATGTATAATTACAAGCCTCCAGTTGGGAGAGTTGCAGGATGATATATTTAAAGACAATGTGATGCAGAGTGAGTCAGAAAATGAAGGTGATGTTTCCTGGGGGGACATTATGGAGAAAATACAAAAGGAGGATGCAGAGACAATCCTGAAGAATAGTGGTGAGATGAAAAAGAAAATGTATTTAGAGAAAGTAAACTAAGGCAAAAGTGGAGTAGCACAGAAGAAACTGAAAAACGGAAGCATGTGGTAAGGATTCAAAGTAAAGAAGATGAAGAAATAGACAAGTATGAACTGTAGAATATTTAATAGCTCCTTACAACAGGTAAAAGGAATGTCTTACCATAACATTCTGCCTGAGTTGTTGATCTTCTTCCAGTCATCACTGATGGGTTTGGTTTCGTGCCCTCGGAACCGAGTCGGCCTTATACCAAGCTTGCGTGCACCAAAAACTCTCGAGCTAAGCTGCTACACACAATGCCCTTCATTCAGTTACCTCAGATCGAGTTTGCATGCAACATATAGAAGAAACAGAAAGTCAAAGGCCATCTCTGTGCAGAAACCCTGAAAAACCACAAGACCCAGAAGATCCGCCAGGAGCCTTTGGTGGGGGCCGGTGGGAGAGTGTGATGACTGGAAGATCAACAACTCAGATGGAACGTTATGGTAAGACATAACTTCTTTATCTGAAGTTGTTAATCTTCTTCCTATTCATCACTGATGGGACAGAATCCCAAGTTACTTTGAGAACCTGGATGGTCCTTATGGAAGAACATTCCTGAGAACCATTGAGCCAAAGGCAGCTCTTCCCCTGGAGATCAGATCCAATTTGTAATGCTTGATGAATGTATGGGGTTTAGCCCAAATGGTTGCTGCACAGGTGTCATCCATGGAGGCCCTAGAGTGGAAGGCAACAGACGCTGCGATAGCCCTAGTTGAGTGAGCTTTGATTTGAGCATGCTTAGATTCATTCGTAAGTGAATATGAGAAGGTAATGCAATTCTCTGAGCCACTTTGACAAAGTAACTTTAGATACTGCACACCCCATTCTAGGACCAGAAAAGGAAATGAAAAGTTGGTCCGACTTGTAAAAGGACTTAGTTCTGTCCAGGTAGAAACACAGTTGTCTATGAACATCCAATGAATGCATATAGTATTCTTCTTTGTTTGAATAATTTGGAAAGAAAACAGGGAGCTCAATGGATTGGTTAATAGAAAAGTCGGAAACCACCTTGGGGAGAAAGGATGGATTAGTACGCAGTGATACTCTGTCCTTATGGAAAGTCAGACAGGGACTCTTGACGCATAAGGCTTGCAACTCAGATATTCGTATGGCTAAATGACCGCCACCAAAAACAAGGATTTCCATGACAAGAATTTTACATCACATGTCACAGCAGGTTCAAAAGGGGGTAGAGAGAGAGAGAGAGACTGGAGAACCCGGGAGAGATTCCATGCCCCCACCGGCTGCCTGATAGGTCTGCTATGGAAAATTCCCTTGAGGAAGGTCTTGTAAAGTCGGGTGGAAATAAGCGGGACTCCATCTGAACCATTATGGAAGTTGGAAAAAGTTACTAAATGGACTCAAATGGTGGAGGCTGATGCACCATTGACAAAACTCAGAGAGGTAATGAAGAATAGTAGCTACAGGAGTTGAAAACAGATTTAGCATCCGATTATGTGACCAGATAGAGAATCTTTTCCATTTGTCCCTGTAAAGTTTTCTGGTGGATGGTTTAAGGGAGGCCAGGATAATATCACGGACAGATGAGGAGAGGGTTTCCTGCCTGGCAACAAGTGGAAGTGGAGAAGCCAAGCCGTCAGCTTGAGAGTGGATAGATTTGGTAGAGTCAGCCCTTGTGGGTGAGATATGAGGTCCTGACGAGTGTCCAGGATCCAAGGAGGGTGTAACAAGTGAGGTCGGAGGAAGGGAAACCACAAGTGACGAGGCCAGAATGGGGCAATGAGGATCACTCTGCTTCTCAAACGAATAGCTTTCCTTAAAAAAACGGGATCAGAAGTATCGGAGGATAAGCATAAAGGAGACCCACGGGCCAATCATGAGTCAAAGCGTCTCTCGGTGACTCCCCGTGAGTGGAAAAGAGGGCAAAGTAGCTGCTGCATTTTTGTGTTTGAGGGGGAGGCGAAAAGGTCGCAGCATGGCTGGCCCCAATGGCTGAAGATTTCTGCCGTGACACTCGGACTGAGAAATCACTCATGAGGACGGAGGATGCATCTGCTCAGCTTATCCGCAATCATGTTGGAGCTCCCCGGGATATGCACTGCGATCAGAAAGTGGTTGGAAGCTATAGCCCAATGCCAGATTCTCATGGCTTCGCGACATAGGGGGTAGGATTTGGTCCCTCCCTGTTTATGTACCAGACGATGGACATGTTGTCCAACTGGATAGCAATCGTTCCTGACGGAAGGAGTGGATGGAATGCTTGCAACGCTAACACTGCTCTCAACTCCAGGACATTGATATGCAAGTTGACCTCTATTGCTGGACCACATGCCTTGGACTGACTTTCCCTGGAAGTGGCCCCCCAACCTATCAGGGAAGCATCCATGGTCACCATGGCGCTGGGTTGGGGAGCCTGGAAGGGGCGATCCCAAAGATTTTCATCTGTATTCATCCACCAGAGGAGATCTTGTTTGCAGGAGTTGGTGATGAGAATCTGTGAGTTCAGGGGATGAAGATCGGATATCCACTGGGACAGAAGGAGCCATTGTAGCAGTCTGATATGTAATCTGGCTAGGGGATCAATTGGAATGGCTGCCATCATAGACCCCAGAGCCTGAAGAACTTCCCTTGCAGACACCTTCCTTTGACAGAGTATCACTTGAGCTTGTGCCCTTAATCTCTGAAGCCTGTGAGGGGGAAGAGAGACCAGAATTGTTTGAGTGTTGAATACTGCCCCTATAAATTCCAATTGTTGTGAGGGCTGAAGGTTGGATTTTTCCCAGTGAATGGTGATGCCCAGTGACTTCACTAGTACTAGAGTGTAGCGGAGGGCCCTGACCAGGAGGCGCTTGGTGGGGGCGGAGAAGAGCCAATCATCTAAATATGGAAACACTTGGAATCCCTGAAGTCTCAGAGGAGCTGTGACCACTGCTAGGCATTTCGTGAACACTCTGGGGGCCTTCGAGAGACCGAATGGCAGGGCTCTGAATTGGTAATGACTGGCTCCCAGCCGGAAGCGAAGGAGACTCCTGGAGTGTTTGTCCATTTTGAGGTGGTAATACGCATCCCGGCGGTCTATCGAGCAAATTCACACACCCTCCCAAAGAAAAGGGAGGATGGATTGAATCGTGACCATGCAGAACTTGGCTTGAACCACTGATTTGTTTAGCTGGCTGAGATCCAAAATGGGCCTCCAGTCCCCAGTCTTTTTTGGCACTAAAAAAATCTTGAGTAACACCCGGATCCGTACTGGTGTGGGGGGACCTGTTGGATGACTCGTTTCTGACATAGCTTTCTTATTTCAGAAGATATACTCTGGAAATTATTCTCGGCACCCACTGATCGTTTGCAATAGAGAGCCAGGCAGATGGGTGCAGAGAGAAACTAGCCCTGACTGCTTCCAGAAAAAAGCAATCAGGCAGTGCTTCAGGAGCGCTGATATGGTCTTCCCGAGAACAAATCTCTGGAGTCCTGATTTCAGGGACCCCCTCTGCCCTGAAAGGGGCGTCTTCCATTATTGGAGCCCCCTCTGCCTCTGGGGGAGCCCTCACCATGTGCTTCACGGAAAGGACCTTGAGACTTTTTGTGCCACATCTTTCCACTCCTCTGGTTCCTGGAGAAGGAGTGCTGAGGTTTGGAAAAATGTAGACCCACGGCAGGCAAGGTCTTTCTGTCCTGCTCGCACTTGGCCAAAGTGTCCTTGACCTTAGAACCAAACAGAGCTGATGGTTCGATAGGGGCGTTTAAAAAGGAAGACTTGAAGGAGTCCACGAGGTCACAAATGCACATTCAGGCGTGGTGTTTCATAACTACGCTTGCACCCGCAGCTCTAGCCGCCCCTTCAGTTGCGTGGGATAGCAACCTCATGGACGAGTTGGAAATTGACTCTAGCGTGGCAAGTTGGGAAGCAACTTTACCATGTGCCCCATCTGAAACTTGACCCACGAGGGTTCCAGAGAACTCAGTGATGAGATCTCTCTGGAGCCTCGTAAAATGTGCCAAAAAGTTCAGAGACCTGACAGCAAAGGTCGCTGAAGCAAACAGTCGCTTCCCTAACCTGTTCACCGCCCGGGACTCTCTGTTGGGCGGGTGGACAGCAGGACTTTCCTCCGCAAGGTCCTTTTTCGTGGCCGCCACCACCACCATAGCGTCTACTGGCAAACCTCTAGACCAATGGGGTTAATCCTCTGGAGGGTAGAGTTTTTTATCTGATCTCCTGGGAATAGCCTCAACAGTGTCTGAATTATTCTATGCCCGCTGCATGATGAGCCTGACTAACTCACCGGCGGGGGGTAACCCACAAAGTAGAGGGCCGACAGCAGAAGGCCTGCAGGAATACAGATTCCTCCGAGGAAGGGTTGGCGGGCTTCCAGTCACCCCTCTGCTTCAAAATTTCCAGGATGTCTCCAAATGAAACATCATCAGGGGGTGACCGTGGGGACCCTTCCCCATCATCGTAGTCCATATCTTCCATGAGGGACTCCTTTAACACGCCCGTTTCCGAGGGGGTCTTCAGTGGGTGCATCCGAAGAAGACTCAGAAACTGAAATACTCTGCGCATGGGTCTCCTGGGTCTTGCGCTCTCAAAGTCCTGGGGGATGGCCTTTGATAGCTGCAGCTCAGAGGGAACGGGTGGTAGGTCCGACGTAGGAGGATTGCTCGAAACAAGCACTCTCTCCATCACCTGGAAAGCAGGCCCGCCTGAAGAGGAATGGGAGCCTGGAACCGAAGAAGACAATTTTGGAAGCGGGGTCACACCCCGCTCCACGCGGTCCGCTCCCGGGGATGGAGCCTCAAGCAAAACCGGGGCTGGAGTCACCCTCGTACCCGAAGACGGAACCGGTGATACAACCAGAACCGTGGGTCAACCCCCCCCCCAAGCATGAGATTGAGGAAGGGTGGGTTCCGACGGAACCAACATCCAAAGGGGCCGCGGAGCCTCAGACATGGTCGCTTTCGGCACCAAGGCAAGGGGTCCTCTCTTGCAGACATCGGAAGTAAGAGCCTCGGAACCGAGGGATCCAATGGAGGAGAATACGTGTGGGTCGATGGAGCAATAGACCCAAAACCCGGAGTGGGATGGGCTTTAGGAAAAATTGTAAGTCCCCTGGCGGTCAGCAGCTGATCAAAGAGACGCACCACATCCACTTCAGATAGGCTCCTGGTGGACCTTACCAATGCCCCTGAGGGGGAATCAGGATGGTTCAAAAAGGGGCTGAAAGCTTGTCAGGCAAATGGATCCACAGACTGGGAGTACTCGGTCCGTGATGTACTGAAAAACAGCACAGAGGATTCTAGTTTAGAAACCGGCAGCAGTGGAATAATCGGGGCCGAGAACGGGCTCGGATCCTAAGTCACAGCTGGGGTGGAGGTTAATAGCTGCTCTGAAGAGGTTGTCAAAACCGACATCGGAGCGAAGATGGGGGACGTCCGTGCCGAGTTATAGACAGGCAAACTGGTCAGAACCAAATTTGCAGTGGGAGCTATAGTTGTCGGTGCCGGAACCAGCACCCACGAGGTGATCATAGCAACTTCTGTATGTACCACTGGAGCCAAACTTGGAGCCGAGGTGGTCAGAACCGAGGAGGCGATTCGATGCTCAGAAGTCTTCTTATCGGCCTTTTGCTTATGAGGCTTGCCTGTATCACCGGCCATTGAAGAGGGGTCAGAAAGAGAACGTTTTTTGTCCACAGAAGGAGGGGTTGAAGCCCCCAATGCAGAAATAGCCTCCGAAAAAGGTAAAGGAAGCAGGCCATTGAGTATTAACTTATTTTGTCTTTCATTCAGCATCCGCTGACTGAAACTGGCACAAATATCACAGGGAGGTTTCGCTGATAAGTGCGGAACCCCCAAACAATATACACATTCCACATGCAGATCGCTATTAGGCAATTTACCACTGCAAGAAGAGCAGTGCTTAAAACCTGTAGTCCCTTTCTTTTCAGACATAAAAGAAAAAAGCACAGAACGCTAAACCAGAAAGGAAAGAGAGAGAGAGAGAGGGAAATACCAACAATGGTATTGGGAATATCACAAGGGTAAAGAGGGCAAATACCAACAATGGTACTAGAAAGGAGATACCTATGGGTAGAGCTGAGTGAGTAACTAGAGAAAAATAATAATATGACAAGAGAAAAACTCACAATACTTATAAAATTTTGAAAAATATACACTTAGCTGGAGAGCTCGGTGAAACACTGCTATACGGCTGCGCAGCAAACAAGATCTGGGGTAACTGAGTGAAGGGCATTGTGGGTAGCAGCTTAGCTCGAGAGTTTTTGGTGCACGCAAGCTTGGTATAAGGCCGACTCGGTTCCGAGGGCTCGGAACCGAAGCCATCAGTGATGAATAGGAAGAAGATTAACAACTTCAGTTGAACATTTATTCTTATTAACACAGAGGCATTTTGTGACTGTTTTTTCAATGGAAAATTTTCTTGGAGAATATGAAAAAAGAAAAGACTGTAATGCATGGAATCTTTATGTGATAAAAGCATTTAACAGGGAAACAAAAAAGAAGATTCATGTACAATTTCAAACAGATGTAGAAAGAGACTTTAAAAGGACATTTAAAAGCTTTATGTAAAGAAGTAGTGGACACTGCAAAAGTGACTGGGGTTGTAATATTGTGTTAAAAACAGAAACAGAAAACTATATACATATACTAAGCATGATAAATGTAGAGGGGACACAGGTGTACTGTAAAATACTCAGGACAATCCAAAAAAAGAAGTTATGTGCTCACCATAACGCTCCATGTTTATTGTCCATCTCTCCTTCATTCCTACTGGTTGGGTTCAGAACCAATCCTTGGTTCTGACTTGGCCGTATACTAAAACTCGAGGTCTTCCTCTGGCTTGTGGCTGTATTCTTATCTCATCATGCTCTAGTGAACCTCCCCAGATCTTGTTTGCTGACAACCATAGGTACACCTAAGGTACTATCAATACATCTCATGAAGACAATGAAAATGGTCAGAGACACACTAGCCAAAGAAAGAACCTCTTTATGCTCTTTGTTCTCCGGGAGCCATAGATAGGGGGAAGGAGTGTGAGATGTAAAAATGAAGGTGAGATGGACAACAAACATAGAACGTTATGGTAACTACATAACTTCTTCATGTTATGTTATTTTGTTCTATCTCGCTTTCATTCTCACTGGTTGGGACAGCGTCCCTAGCACCAGATTTCTTGAGTGGCTCACAGGAGTATATTCTTCATTTCTTCAGGACAGTGGACCCAAAGGAGGCCCTGTCCCTGGAGGCCAAATCTACTTTGCAATGAGTGATAAAGGTATGAGGCGTTGCCCAAGCTGCAGCAGCACAAATGCTATCAAGTGGCAGTCTAGCAAGAAAGGCAAAAGAGGTTGCCATGGCTCTTGTAGAATGACCTTTGACTTTAAAGGGGAGAACTTTGTTATTAGAATTATACATAAAGGTAATACAATCTGAGAGCCATCTTGAAAGTGTGACCTTAGATATAGGGGCACCTTTCCTTGCTTCTGAAAATGAGACAAATAACTGATCAGATTTCCTGAAGTCCTTTGTTCTATGTATGTAGAAGCGTAATTGTGAACATTATATATATACATATACATATATATATATATATATATATATATATATATATATATATATACATACACACACACTTAGTATAAAGGAGAATAGTTGTCAAGAATTATTAATGATAGAGAAATTATGGATGATATGCAGAGAAAAGCAGCAAAAATCATGATAGCAGACCTTAACGCATTTGACACAACTGGATATGAAGTCTTATGGGTAATAACGAAGGAATATAAGTGAGAAAATTAGGAAATTATTATTATTACTATACACTGACATATATACATTAAAAGTACTTGTAAATAGCTGGTTAAGCCAAGAGATACATATGAAGAGTGGTGTAAGACAGGGATGTCCAATCAATTGTATACACTTTGTATTAGTTATGCATGTGATAATATGTGAAATAAATTACAAAATAAAGGAGGCGAGGTATATAACAGCTGAATGGTTAAGAATTCCAGTCCTCTTAACATATGCAAGATGACATTATAATAATTCCAAAAAAACAATATTTGGATAAAAGTAATCATTTGCAAAAATGAGCGTCTAGAGGTGATAGGGATGGCTTTACATAAAGTGAAATTTAAAGGTTTAGGTGATGTAGTAAAGATAGGGTGGTATATGTTTTACACTGCATGAAATTTCTGTGTCTGGTATAAAATTTGGGAATAAAGATGTAAGTAGAATTTAAAAGGGGAAAGATAAGAACAGGAGAAATATAACAAACGTGTCTTTTTTTTTTTTTTTGCAGAATTTATACATTATCATTCAGAAAAAAAGGCTAATTTGATAAATTCAGTACTGAAGGGAAATCAGCATACTTAGCAAGTGTACTTATGTTGCCAACAGTATTTGAAAAGGAATTATTGCACATCAATGTTTTCATTTATATGGGGTTTTAGGTTAAACCCTGTAAAAATAAGAGTTCTGAATGTAAATAAAGAGGAAGGAGGTTTAAGGTTAATTAACCCAGTGGAATATGCTGCTTCATCAGTGTTAAAAGTGGATAAATAAAAAAAGATGAGAGATTAGTAGCAAAATTGTACCAATATTAAGTAAGATAAATTTTAGGGTATGGTAAAAAAGTAAAAGAGAATACTTTTCCAAACAATTAATAAAAATATAAATATAACAATCAGTAGACTATTAGAAAACACAACTCTTACAAAACACATTTCAACACTTTTTTAAAAAACCAGAGAGAATAATGACTGACAAATACTTAATGTTTCAACCCCTTTCTCTTTAAATACATTATAAATTCTTCTCTATTATTAAGTCCTGGTGGGAAACAGGCGTTCAGTTTGACTTGCCAACAATACTCAAGCCATCCTAATTTTTCTATTATTTACTATGCTTTGAGTGTTAACCACAGCCTCCAGAACTATAAATGTATAATTGATCTTACACCCTTTATGCTTATAATGCTTGCTCATAGCATTTTTCTCATCTCCATTTTGTATGGCATACTTATGTTCGTAAATCCTTCTGTTAAGCTCACGGATAGTTCGCCCAACATAAAAGGCGTTACATTCTAAACATACAATAAGGTAAATAACATTCTTAGATTTACAACTAAAAATTCCTAGTATACGAACTTTACTGTCCCCCCACCTCTAACTCACTTCCTTCAGTATATAAAAAATTACACATACTGCAATTATAACATTTTATCATTCCATTTTTCTGTCCCATATTCTTAGTCTTATTCAATTTTCTTTGAAAATAATTTTGAAAGCTTTTTGTCTTCTTTTGAACAAAACTAGGAGCTTTTCCTATCTTATTAATAAGCTCACCATTTGATTTAAAAAGTCCTCAATTATTCCTAAACATTTTTGATAGCTTGTGAGTCAACACTATTGTGTACTACCGTTGATGTTTTATATTTAAACTTCTCTCTCTTACCCTCATTTACAGTGTCATTCTGTTTTCTTTGATCTGTTTCTCTAATAATTTCTTCACTTCACTTCTAGTACAGGATATCCCCTTACTTCCAATTTATCACAAAAAATGTTTGCGTCTTCTAAAAAGTTTTCATCATTTTTAGTTAATCTACCTATCCTATTTAACTGCCCCTTTACTATATTCATTTTGGTTTTCTTAGGATGCATGCTGGAATAATGCAGATACATATTATTCTGAACTTCTTTTTTTATAGATTTTAGATGTTAACTTATTATTCTCTTTAGATACTGTTAAATCTAAAAAACTAATTTTTTATCATCATAATGATGGGTGAACTTCAGATACGTACTCACATTATTTATATACCCTATAAACTCTTCCAATTCAAGTGCAGAACCTCTCCACACTAAAAAAAAATCATTAACAAAATGTACCAGTTTAACAATATTCATACTATATCTACTTTCAATAATATTTGTTAATTCCCAAACATGCATAAACACATTTGCATAACTAGGGGCTAATGCTGCCCCCATTGCAACACCATTCGTTTGTACATATATATCTTCGTAAAAGGACAGAAAATTATAACTAAGAACAATTTCTATCATTTCCATCAGCAAACCAATTGTATTACTAAAAAAAACAGTTTTGTTCTTAAAAGCTCAGACCTCACAATATCCATCCCTTCATCATTTGGGATCATAGTATATAGTGACTTGACATCTAAAGTCACTAACAAATCTGTTTCTGTAATAACTTATTCCTCTTTTATTCAAAAAATCATAACTGTCTTTAATATAAGTAGAACTGTTCACTATAACTTTTTGTAAGTGTTTATCTTCAAACACAGAAAGGGGGGGGGGGTCGTCTAAATTTTTATGGATCTCTGGTATTCCAAAGATCCTACTTATTTTGGGGTTATTTATTAAAATTTTTCAAGTTTTATCATCAATTCTACCAGCTAAATACCAATCTTCTATGCAAGAATCTATCACTGCATGAACTTTCTTAACTTCTTTCATTGTTATTTTCTTATAATAATTCCCATCTAATAACAATTCCCCCATCTTTCTTTCATAGACTTCCCTATCAAGTATTACTAAAAAACCCCCTTATCAGCTTTCAAGAACAAAATGTCCTCTTCTTTCATTAACTTGTCAAAACATTCTTTATCATTCTTTGACATGCTGAAATATCTAAACTGAGGTGTATTTTCTAAAATTTCAATTATTTGAACTTAACATATGTTCAAAAACATTTCCATTTCTTTCAACAAAGGTGGATTAAAACAACTCGGTTTATAAAATTCACACTTTTTTTAGATTCAAACAACACTTTAAAATTCAACAACCTAACAATCTCTCAGTTCATTTATCGTATCTAACTTCCTTTTCCTTTGGGACGGTGCAAAATTCCATCCCTTACTTAACACCACACAATCTTGGTTCGATAAAACATATTTTGCTCAATTTTACTATTGTTACCTATGTCCTCCAGGCTTGATTAGTCTTCTTCCAGTTCTTTTTCTGTTGCCCCTTTTTTGGAAAACCATTTTTTGAGTGATTTTTGTTATTAACAGAATAATTTGCTCTTCCGTTAGCTGTAACCTGGGCCCAGGTTCTATTTTTGCTGTTAACTCTTTGATAAACCTCAACAACTTGTTGGTGTTCATCTCGCGGCTTAGAATATGCTTGAGCAGCAGTTGCCACAGTCCCCGTCGCTAAACCACTTGTTGAAGCTGTTGGGTTTCCACTCATAACTTGTTCTACAGTTATTCTAGGCTCTCTTTTAGCCATATTTTCACTCAACGCCACTTTACCATTAAGACGCTCAGACCTCCTTCACGGTACTAGTGTCAACTAGTGCTGCAGACATAACTTCCGTTTCTACATCTTCCTACCATTCATTACAAAGTTTCAGCCCATAAGCACAGGCCATGCCTCCTTCATAGTCCTTCCTATCATGCTCAAACTTTTTTATCTTTCTTTTTCTGAGCGTTTCATTCAATTTGATTAATTTCTCTTGAATGCTGTACATTTTGCTGTTAAAATTCTCAACTGAAGTTCTTTGTTTCAGAACAGCAAAACTTTTACGGAAGTTTTCAGACAGTCCAGCCACTTTAACATTATTATAGTTGGTTAACACGTCTAGATACTGCAAGCCTGCTTTCTGATTGATATCAAGCCACTTATCTACCAATTCCTTAGGTAGATCATTACCGACAGGCAGCTTATTTATTCTTAGTCCTTTTGGAACTCTCAGTGTTTGTAAACAATTCTCACAAAACAGACTGTCCCACTGCAAATGTTTCATTTTAACCAAGTCTTTTTCAAGATTTGAAAACATTTCAACATGACTTACCCTCACCGCCATAGTGGTTGACTGTTCTGTCGCACAATTAAAAGGATTTACAGGTGGCGCTAAACATCCTCTTAGAACTTCTTCACTAGACATACCACTAGGCATTTCACTGGCGTTTCTCCCATTATTACTACACGTTTCCATCCTGACTTACGATAAATGAACCTAAAGGTGTATCATCATGAAATTTAAAGGTTTAGGTGATGTAGTAAAGATAAGGTGGTATATGTTTTACACTGAATGAAATTTCTGTGTCCGGTATAATATTTGGGAATAAAGATGTAAGTAGAATTTAAAGGGGGAAAAGAACAGGAGATATATAACAAACCTGTCTTTTTCTGAAGAATTTATAAATTATCATTCAGAAAAAAAGGCTAATTTGACAAATTCAGTATTGAAGGGGAAACAGCATACTTAGCAAGTATACTTATGTTGCCAACAGTATTTGAAAAGGAATTACTGCACATCATTTTTTTTCATTTATATGGGGTTTTAGGTTAAACCCTGTAAAAAGAAGAGTTCTGAATGTAAATAAAGAGGAAGGAGGTTTAAGGTTAATTAACCCAGTGGTATATGCTGCTTCATTAAATTTGTGCACAGTGTTAAAGTGGACAAATAAAAAAGATAAGAGATTAGTAGCAAAATTATACGAATATTAAGTAAGATAAATTTTAGGGTATGGTAAAAAAGTAAAATAAAGAAAAAAAGATTGCATAAATGAAGATAAACAATGTTACCAAGAAAAAATATTTTTGGAAAATAAAAACTGATGCTCTACAAATGTATGGTACAAGAATATAATGATAAAACATAAGACATTAAAGCTATAAAAATAAGAAGCAAATGGTATAACCAAGAAAGCAGAATGTCAAGATTTTTTGTACAGACTGGAATAGATAAATTACCAGTAAAAGGAAATATGCCATGTAAAAAGAAAAGTGATACAACATGTTTACATTGTCATGAAGAAACTATGGAACATTTGTGTTTGAAATGTAAAAGAGTAAAAGTCATGGGGAAAACTATGTAAAGATGTTTTAAAAGATATGAAAAGTGGATAAAATAATCATAGATATGATTAAATATGGATATTATAAGAATAGAAGTAAAGAACGTGTTAAAAGAACAGATAAAAATTATTTATGTCTTATGGGTTATATAGAAAAAAAGAATACATTAAATTATGTTTAATGGTAAATAGATTTTAGCAACAATATTAAGTAAAATAAGTTGGTGGTTATGGAAAAAGGAGTGAGGATCTAATAGGGATGAACACTTATGATTGTAGATTATGAATGTGTGTAAATATATTTGTATAGCTATATATTTGTACATTTATAAATACGTTGTAAACAACAGTTTTTGAATATAAATGAAGGACCCATATTCTTTTTTGATAGGTGCTGTGCGTTCTTTTACATCCACCTGAGCTACCACCAACTCATGTAGCTGGGATCTCAGTTTTAACACCTCATCCTCGGCAAACCCAAAAGCACTGAATAGAAACAACACCTAACACACATATAGCCACACCCAGGACATATTAAAACTACATTGCTTTGCCAAGGATGGTCTGCCCTGGTCCCCTCTAGGCTTTCAGTTATTAGCTACAAATTGCCCTTCCCCACACAGCCTTTTATTAGCCAAAGACAAATTGATAAACCTTCGAAAAGTGCAAAATCTACCCTAGGAAATCTGAAAGTG
Organism: Protopterus annectens; assembly: GCF_019279795.1. Taxonomy (NCBI): domain Eukaryota; kingdom Metazoa; phylum Chordata; order Ceratodontiformes; family Protopteridae; genus Protopterus; species Protopterus annectens. Next base: position 96,740,815 of record NC_056731.1, on the reverse strand, counting down.
TTATTGCTCAATGCCAGGAGTCTAAAGAAGAAGCTCCACTCCCTCAAATCTCTCCTCACCTTGGAGAATGTGGACATCTCTGCAGGTCTGAGGCATGGTTTAAAGCCAGAGAGAGTACCCAGACAATACAAAGCTTCACTTCCTTCCCCAAATTTAGATCAGCAACTACACAGACAGGGACTAAAGGTGGAGGTATCTCTATCAACATCAACAACAAGCATACCTCTAGGTTAGTTAAACAGGATGACGCACTGGAGTGCCTTCATTTCCAGATTATGACAGAAAAAGTCCCATACCATATCTTAGCAAGCTACAGGTCACCCACTGTGTCCAATGAAACCCATAACTCATACTTAGGCCTGTTAGAAACATAATACCATACTCATTGGGGACTTTGGTTATCCCTCTATGAACTGGGAATCCTACACAACCCCATATTTGCTGAGATTCCTAGATTTTGTAAACACAAACACCCTGGACATGTTACTACATATGCCTACTAGACATACAAACATATTGGACATGATACTCACAGACATGGGAGAACACTGCACACTCCCCAGTGTTGTGTCCTCTCTGATAAGGTCAGACCACAAAGTAGTTTCCTTTAAAATCAGCAAACACTAACAGTTAGACACTACTTCAACACAAAATGCCTTTTAAAAAGCAACAGCCTGTCACAATTTAAAGCTCTTTCAAACCCAGATAACACAGCAGTCCATGCGGAATTATTCACAGAAGCTCTGTACAACAATGTCAACAAATGTATGCAAGCTGCTTTGCCAACCAAAAGTAAGCCCAAAACTACTCAAAAATAAACCACCCTGGTGGAATCCACAATTAAACAGGCTGTACAACATACGAAAAAAGCCATAGCTAAAATTAGGAAGTGTAACACCAAAAGAGATAAACAAAATCTCTCATCAAACTGAAAAGACAACTATGAAGGCTAATTAAGTCCAACAAAGCAAATTTTGAGGTAAAGGTAGTGTTCCAGGCCAAGGAATAGCATAAGGCCTTCTTTAATTTATCAGTAAACGGAGCCGTGTTCACAGAAACAGAAGATGTAGCAAATCGTCAGGCTGACAAATTTAGCTCCAACTTTACCCCATTTTCACCCCCAGCCGCTCCTCAAAGAATACCATCTAACAGAACCCCTGCAACTATATGCAATCTCTAAGGCCAAGAATACAGCTTTGATGGGCCCCGATAATATCCCAGGACTTCTTCTAAACAGCCTGAAATATAATTTAGCATGGTCACCGAAGTCACTATTCAACCACAGCCTCTGCACAGGATTTGTGCCACACATAATAGTCATCCCTCTGCACAAGGGTAGACCATCAACGGATCCCAGGAACTAAAGACTCGTCAGTCTGACTGGTCTCACATGTAAAGCCATGGAAATAATTAGCATAGGAATGATTAACAATGACATAAGAAATCTTCAAACACTGGAGCCAAAGAATTCTGGTTTTGTCAAAGGCAGGTCACACCTACTGAAACTGGTGGACCTTCTTTCAGATGGTCATCAAGACAATGAATGAGGGCAAAACGATGCATACTGCCTAACTTGACATAGCCAAGTCATTTGATACAATACCCCACCTGGGCATTGTAAACAAATTCATGGAATTAGGCATAAACCCCTATGTAACTCACTGCATAGCAAGCTGGCTCACAGAAAGGAAGTTAGGACTGGACAGACCACCCTTGCAAAGAGGCCGGTCACCAGTGGAGATCCCCCAGGGCTCTGTGTTACATCTGGACCTCTTTGGCATCTATTTTTTAGAAGTCAAGGCCAAAATCAAGGGCCTCTGGCTTACCAAATTTTCAGAGGACTACAACCTAGGAGATATCACAGAACCCCCCCCCCCCCACCACCACCACCACCAAGACACTAAAATCTTAAAGGAAGGTCTAACACAGACAAATGACTTGTGCCAAAGCCAAGGCTTAAACCTCAGTGCCAAGAATGTATAATAGGTATCCTTTGGGAAGTCAGCCAGCAGAACCACACTGACAAAATATCCCTAAAATTAGACACAGTAGTCAGGGATTTGGATGCTAGACAGTAACCTGGCTTTCGACTGTATCTAAAGTAGTAAGAAAATCATTCTAAGTCACTCATCTTATAAGGGCATGGTATCTAGGTCCAGGGAAGTCATTATGCCACTATAGTCAGCCCTCATCAGACCCATCATTGAGTATAACACCCTCTTTGATATGTACCTGACCAGGCAAATGCACCAACTAGAATGTCCACAGAGGTTCATCACAAAAAGAATACAACACATTGTCCTATGCTCTGATTTCTACAGACTGCTGAGTGGCAACTTATGCCAGGCACACAAGGAATCCTTGGATCCTGTTTTGGTGGATATTTCACATATCTGCAAAACAAACAGCATCAGAACTACTACATCTATGGATTTTAAACCTTAATTGCTACTTGAATAGGACATGTTGGAAGGACAGGTATGTAGCTCAGAGAAGAGATTCCCTATTCTCTGGAACAGGCTTCCCCCAATCCATGTAAAGCAGAACCCTTCCCTAACCCTCTTCAATCTCTACCTGGACCAGTGGATGGGAAACTGGAAATTCACCCCTGGTCTGACACTTATGCCTCTGATTGGGAGGGTGGCCTGATATTGGGAGGGTGGCTTGATGTTTAAGGTGTTTGCCTTATAAACACAAGGTGAGGGGTTTGAGTCTCACAAGGGATAATTGCCTAGGCTTAAAATGGCTCGCAAAGGCAGTTAGCTTAGTGCTAATCTATGTTTAAAGGGGTGGCGAAAGCCACATAACTATGGGCTAGGCTTATAAATGCCCTTGGGCAGATAGCCTAGTATGAACCTATGAACCTATGATAGACACAGGCAGCCATTAAGTCATACCATAACTAAATGCATCTCTCAAAATAACCTGTAAGGCGCAATACCTCGCTGGATACACTTGGGTTGCACAGCTATACTTATAAAGGCTCCATGGTCACTAAGCTAGCATACACCTATAAACCTATAATATAAGTGCATTGTACTAGTCTGATTTCTTTCATGACAGATGGGGTGCATCACAGTTTCCTCTTGTGGGTTAGCAAGGCTCATTGGTCTGGTAAGATTACGGGCTCTTCGAAACAAATGTGGACCTATAAGAAAATAACACTGTTTTTGGCCAATGTGGAGCTATGATGATGAAATGACAATGATGTACTTACCATAACAATACATTCAGGTGATCCTCTGTTTGTATACGGTAATGTTTGGACTGCTTGCTGGAGGTGCACCTTCTTTGGCAACAGGAGTGGCCTTAAGTCAACTGGTGCCCTAGGCAAAAGGGCTCCATGGCGCCCCCACTACACTACCTTGTGCCCCCATCCTGGTCTACCTACACCAAATAAATACTGGAAGAGCACCCCTACCAGAGCGGCACCCTAGGTGGCTGCCTAGTTGGCCTATGCAACATTTTCATCTACTGCAAGCTTGAGCTCCTCCCCTCCTCTCTTGAAGCTGTTTTCCTCTTCAGACTGAGTGGTACTAATGTAGATTAGCTAACAATATGAAATATCTTGAACACCTGACTGACCTAATAGCCTTGGGTTTACCTCTAGATTAGTGCATAGCTGACAATTCAGATGGGGGACATGTGGGTGGGTATATTACAGTATATGGACAAAGGATCAGCTGGATTTGCTATTATGACAAGTACATAACATTTGTATGCAACCTGATTCAGTCTATATACTGTAATGCTTGGACTGAATTCCCAACTAAACAGGATGGGTGGTCTCAAGACAATATGCCCCTCAAGATAGTGACCCCAAAGTTTGCTCAAGATTGTGATAGGATTTCTAGCTTTTAATATTTACAAAGGTATGCATAGATGGCCATGTTGCTGCTGCACATAAGTTATCCACTAATATTTATTGAAAAAAGCTTTTAATGTTTACAAACACCTTTTTGACTGAGCCTTTTAGTCTGAGTGGTAAGGGAGTAATACTCTGTTAGTTTATCACCTGGTTAGTATGATTTCGTTCATTCTCTTATCTAGTGTGTTATGGGCCTAGGAACTGAAGAGATCTTGTCTTAAATCCTTTGTGAGTTTTAGATAAAAGCAGTTGCCTAACAACATCTAAGAAATGCAACTTGAACTCAATAGTGATATTGAGGAAAGAATACTGGAATGTTAATGGTCTGCTTACGACTGAGTTTGGATGCTACCTTTAGCATAAATCAGTCGTGAGTTGTACCTTGCCTTAGTAAAAGATAAGACATGGTGGCTTTGAAGAGCAAGTGTGTAGTTCAGAAATTCATCTAATGATTGCCATTACAAAAAAAAGATGTCCATGACAGATATTTAAGATCAACTTTAGCTACAAGTTCAAATGGAGATGAAGTTAACTTTTCAGCAACAAAGTTTGGGTCCCAAGGAGAGGTTTTGTCTTTATACAATGGTCTGGATAAGGAAACTCCTCTTAAAAAGCCTTCACAAGTATGCTGAAAGGCCAGAAAGGACTGGTTAATGCCTTGATACAGGCAAAGGGCCACGAAATAAACTTTGTCAGTGGAGAAACTTCAGCCTTTATCAAACAAATCTGCTAAGAAGTGACAGATGGAAGCAATGGGAGCTGTAATGGGGTTTAGCCTTTGCTGGATAGCCCACGGTTAGAAAGCTTAAATCACTTGTATTTATATTATTTTCTACTGAAGGGTTTTTGAGAATCAAAAACAAATGGACAACTCTGGGAGGTGATCTGGGTCTCTGGCCATTACTGGAAGTGGAGAAATTATACAGTTAGTATGAGGGAGTATATGATTGGGTGATGCTTGCAGACAGGTATGACAACAGCCTTGGATAGGGATCTAGAAGGGGGGGGGGGGTCTCCTTATCGGATGAGGTCAAAGCAGTATGAAACCATACTTGCCAGGAGCAAAATGGAGCTGTGATGACTTTGGCTCTGTACAGCCTGGCTTTCTGATTGAAATTAATCATGAGTGGTATAGGAAGGAACACAGAAAAAGGAAATCTGGGGGTGAATAGTGGACAATAGTATAGGACTCCACCCTGCAGAGAGAAGGGAGAAGAAGATGCTGCATTTCGTGATGGAAGGTGAAGTGAAATTATTGCAGCAAGCTTTCCACATGATGAAATACGTTGTTCAGCACAGATGTACTTAAAAGATCACTAGTGAGGCATCAGAAAGCATTTGCTCAGCTTATCTGCTTATGAGTTGGTATTTCCCAGGATACTTATTACTATTAGAAAGGGCTGTGCACTGATAGTCCACTTCCATACCCTTATCACTTTCTGACAGATGGTGCAAGATAGTGCAGTTTTGTACCTAGCATAAATGTAGATGTTAGAGTGTTCACCCTGCTGCAGTCATCACACTTGGGTTATCCTGCCGTCAGGCGGTCCCGCAGTCGGCCCGAATTCCAAAGTCTTGGTCCAGCGTCAGTTGCTGTCGCTTCTTCCCTGATGTCAGTGCGCCAGGGGTATATAAGTGGCATCAGACGCCATTTTCTTCAATTTTTCTTGCCCCAGATGTCAGGTGCCCCCAATAGGTAGGCAAAATATATATATATATATATATATATATATATATATATATATATATATATATATATATATATACATACACATATAGCTATATAAAAATAAAACAAAACCCTTAGGCACAAGCAAATACACCACAGAGGTAGTATAGGATAGAGTGGTAGAGATAAGTTCAGTTGTTTCAGAGGGGATGGAGGGAGGGTAACCTGGACTGCAGCAGGGTGAACACTCGAACATCTACATTTATGGTAGGTACAAAACTGTACTATGTTCATCATGTTACCCTGCTGCAGTCATCACACTTGGGTTGAATCCCAAAGCTAAGGATGGGAGGTGGAGTCAAACAGGGTTAGAAGAAGCTAGTAGGCCCTGCAAAACTGCAGTGGCAAAACCAACTCTAGTCTTAGAGTATAGAGGTAGGTGATAATGTTTGGTGAAGGTGTGCACTGAACTCCAAGTTGCAGCTTCCAGAATATCCTTGGTTGGTACTCCCCTGAGAAAGGCTGCTGATGTAGCTGTAGCCCTGGTGGAGTGGGACCTAATGTTAGCAGGTACTGGTTTCCCATGATGTGAGTAGCAGAAACGTATGCAATGCCCTATCCATTTAGAAATGGTCTGTTTTGAGATAGCTTTTCCTTGTGATCCTGTAGCGTAGGCTACAAAGAGCTGGTCAGTTTTTCTGAGAGCCTTAGTTTTATCCAAGTAGTAACGTAATTGCCTGTGAATGTCCAAAGAGTGCAGGATTCTTTCTCCTTTGTTCTGGGGATTTGGGAAGGTGGGCAAGTGAATGGTTTGGTTTAGGGCACACTGGATACCACCATTGGCATAAAGGAAGGGTTAGTTCATAGAGAGACTCTGTCTTGATGAAAAATGAGGAAAGGCTCCACTGCCATTAGTGCCTGTAGCTCTGAGACTCTTCTAGCTGAGGTTATTTCTAGAAGTAGGGCAGTTTTCCATGAAAGATATTTTAAATCAGCTGAAAAAGGTGGTTCAAAGGACGGCAGTGTAAGCTTTTCCAGAACAAAGTTGAGATCCCAAGTAGGTGTTGGAGCTCTCCTTGGCGGTCTTAAGTTCTTAGCCCCTCTGTGGTACTGTCTTAGGAGTGGATGTGAGAACAAAGGAGGATCCATGCTGTAATGAGCTGAAATTGCTGAGGCGTGGATCTTAATAGATGAAAAGGAAAGTCCTTTGTGTAACATCTCCGTTAAATATTGTAGAATCTGAGGGATGTTTGGATCAAGGGGATTTAGGTCGTTAGACTGGTTCCAGGTGCAAAATCTTTTCCATTTGTCTGAATAGGTTTTCCTGGTGCTGGGACTCCTGGCCTCCAGAATGACATCCATAACAGCTTTGGATAAAGGTGTTGGCTGGTTGTTTAGGTAATTTGCCATGCAGCCTGGTTAAAAGTCTTGAGCTGGCTGTGTAGAATCTGATTGTCTCGCTGGTTGAGCAGGTGAGGAATTTGTGGCAAAATCCATGGTGGGCCATGGGCCATATTCCTTAAAATTGGATACCAATGCTGGCGTGGCCAGTCTGGTGCAACGAGTATCATTTGTGGCCTCTCTAATCTGGCTTTCAGCAGTACCTTTGCTAGAAGAGGCAGTGGAAGGAAGGCATACACTGTTAAAGTTTTCCAACTGAATGAGAGGGCGTCCACTTTCCAAGCTAATGGATGGAAGGTCCTTGTGCAAAATTTTTGAAGTTGGTGGTTGTGGGGGCTTGCAAACAGATCTATGTCTGGGCGTCCCCATTTTTGAGCTATCATTGCAAATATTTGTGGATCTAGTTCCATTCGTGTGGATCCATGATGTTTCTGCTTAAGTCGTCTGCCAATGTGTTTTTCTTTCCTGGCAGGAATTGTGCTTGTAATTGAACCTGGTAAGACAGTGCAGTGTTCCACAGGGTCATTGCTTGCCTGCACAGAGGGTAGGAATGTGTGCCCCCTTGCTTGTTTATGTACCACATTACTGTGGTATTGTCCGTCTTTATTATTAGTTGTCCTGGGTGTAGAAGGTCCTTGAAAGCTGTTAGGGCATTCTGTACTGTTAGCATTTCTTTTTGATTGATATGCAGATGTCTCTGATCTGAAGTCCATTTGCCCTGAATGCATTGCCCTGCCATGTGTGCTCCCCAGGCATAGTCCGATGCATCTGTTGTCATAGTTTGCCTGGCTGTGGGTAAGGTGAAATTTCGGCTGACCCTTGTTGAGGTGACATGCCTGTGCCCACCATAGAAACTCCTGTTGAAGGCAGGATATGAGTGGTATCATTGTTTCCAAGCTGTGGCTGTGCTGAGTCCATACACTTTTCAGGTACCATTGTAATTTCCTCATATGCAGTTTTGCAAATGGTAGTAGTATGCAAGATGCCATGAATCCCAAGGCCTGCAGAATTTTTCTTGCAGGGAGTTGGGTCTTTGTTGCCATTATTTTGAAATATTGAATCAGCTGTCGTTGTTTGTCTGGCGTGAGATAAGCCATTCGGGCCATTGTATTCAAGCTGGCACCCAGGAATATTATGTTTTGTGAGGGCAGTAGTTTTGATGTCTTTTCATTTACTGTGTACCCTAGGCAACTTAGAAGGTGTTTGACAAATGCCAGATGCTTTAAAAGAATGTCCTTGCTTTCTGCTTGAATAAGGCAGTCATCCAGATATGGGTATATTTGAATTCCTCTTTGTCTGCAGTATGCAATTACTGGTGCCAGGCATTTTGTGAAGACCCTGGGCGCAGTAGATAAGCCAAAGGGCAGTGCAGAGAATTGATAATGTGTTGAACCTGCAATGAAGCGGAGGTATCTTCTAAAATTTTGTCTGATAGGGACATGCAGGTATGCCTCCTTGAGGTCCAAAGTGACTAGCCAAGCATTCTTGCCCAGCATGGGAAGAAGCTGCTGTAGTGTTAGCATCTTGAATTTTGGTACTTGCAGATAGGTGTTCAGAACTGAAAGATCCAGAATGGGTCTCCATGCTTTGTCCTTTCTTGGGACTAGGAAGAGTCTTGAGTAAAATCCTTGTCCTTGCTCCTGTGTAGGTACCAGTTGAATGGCTCTCATGTCCACGAGAGCTGTAATTTGTTTTTGTGCCTCTGCCCATTGATTTGGTGGCAGGTTTGGCATTCCTTTGATTCTTGGTAAGGTATGAAAGTGGAATCTGTATCCTTGAGAGACAATGTTTAGAACCCATTTGTCTTTTGTGATGATGTGCCAGTTGTCTGCAAAAAATGCTAGTTTTCCTCCCAAGGGAGCTGCCAGGAGAGATTTGCTTGGTAGTTTGAGGATTGAGTCATTGTGCTTGTCTTCTGCTAGCTTGGGGCCGGTCTTCTCCTCCTTTCTGGGTAGCAGAACCCCATTGACGAGGTTTGTAAGAGCCCTGTGACTGACCTCTGCCCCTTGGGCGTCTGTATTTGCCCCTCTGTGATTTGTCTGAAGCTGGAAAGGACCAGTTTATTGTTGGCCAATTTCTGCTGAAACGAGGGGGTTGTACCCGCAAAAAATCCTTGACCGTTTGCATAGACTTTGCCTCATCCTCTATTTTCTTTAAAACCTCTTCTGCTTTGACACCAAATAATACATCCTGCTGTAAAGGTGCATCCAATAATTTTGCTTTAACATGGTCAGGGAGGGTTTGTTCTTTTAACCAAGCATGTCTATGTATGATAGAGCCAGTAACAGCTGCTCTACAGGAAGCTTCCAATGAATCAAATCCGCATTGTAAAGTATGTTTGCCCACCTGTTCAGTTGCATGCAACAGATCCTGCATTTCCTTGAATTCAGACTGTTCTGAATGTGTGCTCATTTTTTGTTTTAACTGAGAGATTAGGAATTGCTGATATTTCAACATGTGAAACTGGCAATTTAATGCTCTCATAGCCAGAGTTGCTGAGGTGTACATTTTCTTTCCCCATCTATCTAGGGCTCTGGAATCCCTTTCAGAGGGCACAGGATTTTTAGCCATAGAAGCTTTTGCTCCCTTAGGACCCTGGGAAATTGTTTCTGGGTCAGCTACAGGGCTTTTATAAAGGAATTTGTGTGAGTCAGATACTCTAGTATCTGTTTGGTTTGGCTGGAGCAGGAGGTAGAGAATCTGGATTTAAACTAGACTCCAAGTAAACATCATCCACAATATCTAAAACAGGAGGGATAGCAAGAGGTCTGTGCTGGGGTAGTAAAAGGAACTCTCGGAGCCTTTTCTTAGAATCTGAGTAATCCTGGCCTTCCCAGTGGAAATGTTCCGTCATGGTATGTAAAGTTTCCCCAAAGGAGTAGTCTTCAGGGGGAGATGCTGAGGGAATAGAGTCTTCAGCATCAGAGTCTTCATAAGGTGGAAAAGTGTAATCCTGTTCCTCAGAGGAATCTGAGGAGAGCGAAACCTGGTCAGAGGATGCATAATCCTCCTCTTGTCTTGGTCTTTTATCAGGAGGGGGTTGGGAACCCCTGATAAGGGTAATCAAATCTTCAGCCATCTTAAGCATCTGTTTCTTAGGCATGGGGCCTTGAACTGTAGACTGATGTACTGTTTTCTTTGGTTTTAAAGGAGTTTTAAGCTTAGCATAAGATTTAATGGTGAGTGTAATCAGTCTGAAGACACCTTCTGCAACCGAAGGTGTTTCCACTGCATCGGTGTCTACTTCTGCTCCGGTGTCGGTAGATGACTGCGTCGGCCTAGTAGGCTCCGCTTGGGAATCCGCAGCTGTCTGGGGTTCCAGTTCTGCAGTCGTCAGGGGCTGCGTAGGCGCCTCACTGAAAACCGGAGAACCGGCGACAGGCCCAGCTGAGGCCTCGGAGTCTGGCTTGTTCCTAGGCTGCCTGACCTTATCCTTGCATTTTTTATGTATGGCGGTCGTCGGCTGCTCCCACGGCATGATATAATTAAATTTCCTACCAAAGTAATGCAGTGCGTAGTCAAAACGGTGTTTGATAGTTCGTTTATTAAACCTAGCGCAAAACCGACAACCTGTGACGTCGTGGTCTGGGCCTAGGCAAGGAATACAAAAGGAATGAAAGTCCTTATGAGGTATTTGCTTCCCACAAGAAATGCAATTGTTAACTTTTTCTGACATCGGACTGAGGCAAGAAAATGTTCCCCAACGGAGTACTTAGCTTTATTGAAGACTTCGGACTGAAATTCAAATCGAAAATCTCAGGTGTCAGCCGACCGGCACCTGCGAACTGCTTCTGCTTCGGGCACCGGGCGGCAAGAAAGACTGAAGAAAATGGCGTCGGATGCCTCTTATATAACCCTGGCGCATCACGACAGCAACTGACACCAGACCAAGACTTTGGAATTCGGGCCGACTGCAGGACCGCCTGACGGTAGGATAACCCAAGTATGATGACTGCAGCAGGGTAACACGATGAACATCTGGTTTCTCCTCCTTTGCTGATATATACCACACCATGGCCATGTTATATGAGTGAATGGCTATTGTAATTTGGAGAGGACGGTCCTGGAATGCCTGCAATACTAGAAGGACAGCCTTATCTGCAATACACTGACGTGCAGGTGAGCCTCTTACTGGTTACATGTATAGTACAGTTGTGTACCTACAATAAATGTAGATGTTCGAGTGTATTCACTGTTGCAGTCATTACAATTGGGTTATCCTGCTGGCAGGCTACCCGCAGTCGGCCTGAATTCCAAAGTCTAGGTCCGGCATCGGTTGCTGTCACCTCCTCCCTGACGTCAGTGCACCAGGGGTATAAAAGATGCAGCCGACGCAATTTTCTTCAGTTTGTCTTGCCCCAGATGTCAGGTGCCCCTAAAATGGTAGGCTAAATTATGCTAATGAGCATGCATGCACAAAAAACAACTTTTCCTTCATCTACAAGCAAATACACCACATAGGTTGTATAGAATAGAGAAGTACAGATAAGTCCCAGCAAAGGAAAAGGGGGATGGTGGGAGGGTAACCTGGACTGCAACAGTGAATACACTCGAACATCTACATTTATGGTAGGTACACAACTGTACTATGTTCATCGTGTTTCACTGTTGCAGTCATTACAATTGGGTTGAATCCCAAAGCTAAGGTTGGGAGGCTGGTGCTAAATAGGATTAGGAGAGGCTATCAGACTGGCAAATCCTGCCCTGGATTTAGAGTACAGAGGTAAATGATAGTGATTTGTAAAAGTATGCACTGAACTCCAAGTTGCAGCCTCTAAGATGTCTTTGGTTGGTACTCCTCTGAGGAAGGCTCCTGAAGTGGCTGCTGCTCTGGTTGAATGTGGCCTAATGCACTTAGGCACTGATTTGCCATGCTGTGAATAGCAGAAACGAATGCAATGACCTATCCACTTTGAAATTGTCTGCTTTGAGATAGGCTTTCCTTGTGATCCTGCAGCATATGCCACTAGAAGTTGTTCAGTCTTTCTGAAAGCTTTGGTTCTGTCCAAATAGAAGCGTAGCTGCCTGTGAATGTCCAAAGAATGCAGAATTCTCTCACCCTTATTCTGTGGGTCTGGATAAAAGGTAGGCAAATGAACTGTTTGGTTAAGGGCCACACTGGACACTACCTTAGGCATAAATGTAGGGTATGTCCGCAGAGAAACTCTGTCAGGATGGAAAATGATAAAGGGTTCCACAGCCATGAGTGCCTGTAACTCTGAGACTCATCTAGCAGAGGTTATTGCCAGGAGCAGAGCTGTTTTCCAGGATATGAATTTAATATCAGCTGCACAGGCTGGTTTAAACGGAGGCAGTATAAGTTTTTCCAAGACATAGTCGAGGTCCCATGCAGGTTATTGGTGCTCTCCTTGGGGGTCTTATATTTTTGGCCCCTCTGAGGTACTGCCTTAGTAATGGATGAGAAAAAATAGGTGGTTCTGTATTGTACAGAGGCATGAATTTTAATTTATGAAAAAGAAAGGCCTTTATCAAGCATCTCAGTTAAGTATTGCAAAATCTGAGGGATATTTGGAACAATCGTGTCAAAACCTTGTGCCTGGTTCCAAGCACAGGATCTCTTCCATTTTCTGCATAAGATTTTCTGGTGCTAGGCCTCCTGGCCTCCAAAATAATATCCATCACTGCTTTAGAGAGAGGTGTGCCTTGACTGGCTACATTATCAGCCATGCTGCCAGGTTTTGGCTGTGCAGTATTTGACTGTCTTGTTGGGTCAATAAGTGAGGAATATGAGGTAATATCCAAGCTGGGCATTGAGACAAGCTCTTCAGAATTGGGTACCAGTGCTGGTGGGGCCAGTCTGGGGCAATCAGTATCATTTTTGGTTTCTCTTGTCTGACCTTGAGGAGTACCTTGGGGAAGAGAGGCAGAGGAGGAAAGGCATATACTGTTAGGTTTTTCCAGCTGAAAGATAGAGCATCCACTTTCCACGCTTGCTTGTGATAAGTCCTTGTGCAGAATTTCTGTAGTTGGTAGTTGTGAGGGGAGGCAAATAGGTCTATGTCTGGGCATTTCCAGTTCTTTGTTATCACGGTGAAGACTTGTGGATCCAATTTCCACTCATGGGGATCCATTAGGTTTCTGCTCAGTTCGTCTGCCAGAGTATTTGTCCTTCCTGGCAGGAATTGTGCTTGCAGATGTACTTGGTAAGTCAATGCTGTGTCCCACAAGTTCATGGCTAGTCTGCAGAGGGGGTAGGAATGTGTGCCTCCCTGCTTGTTTATGTACCACATAACTGTAGTATTGTCCGTACTTATCAGTAGTTGTCCTGGATGAAGCAGATCCTTGAAGGCTGTCAGGGCGTTCTGAACAGCTAGCATCTCTTTTTGATTGATATGTAGATGCATTTGACTTGCGGACCATGTGCCCTGAATGCATCTTCCTGCCATATGGGCCCCCCAGGCATAATCTGATGCATCTGTTGAAAATGTCTGCCTGGCTGTGGGCAAGGGGAATGGCTGTCCCATGTTGTGGTGACAGGCTATTTCCCACCATCGAAACTCCTGTTGCAGGCAGGGGATGAGGGTAATTATTGTTTTCAGGCTGTGGCAATGTTGAGTCCAAACACTTTTTAGATACCATTGAAGTTTCCTCATATGCAGTCTTGCATATGGAATTAGCAGAATGCAGGATGCCATGAAGCCCAAAGCCTGCAGAATTTTTCTTGCAGATAACTGGGTCTTTGTTGCCAACATTTTGAAATAAATAGTCAGTTGTCTGGCGTGAGCTAAGCCATCTGGGCAGTTGTATTTAAGCTTGCACCCAGGAATATTATCTGTTGAGAGGGTACGAGTTTTGATTTCTTTTCATGTATTGTGTACCCTAGACCTGTTAGTAATCTTTTTACAAACGCCAGATGCTGTAGTAGAATGTCCCTGTTCTCTGCTTGAATAAGGCAGTCGTCCAAGTAAGGATATATTTGTATTCCTCTTTGTCTGCAAAATGCAATCACTGGTGCCAGGCATTTTGTGAAGACCCTGGGCGCAGTAGATAAGCCAAAGGGCAGTGCAGAGAATTGGTAATGCATTGAGCCAGCTTTGAATCTGAGGTATCTTCTGCATGTTTGTCTGATTGGGACATGCAGGTATGCCTCTTTTAGATCTAAAGTCACAAGCCAAGCATTCTTGCCCAACATGGGCAGAAGCTACTGTAGAGTCAACATTTTGAATTTTGGAATATCCAAGTATGTGTTTAAAATAGATAGGTCCAGTATAGGTCTCCAGGCTTTGTCCTTTCTGGGTACATAGAACAGTCTTGAATAGAATCCTTGTCCCTGCTCTAGCTCTGGTACTTGTTGAATGGCCCTCATGTCCATGAGGGATGAAACTTGTTTTTGTGCCTCTGCCCATTGTTTGCATGGCAGGTCTCGCATACCGTTTGGCCTTGGCAGGGTGTGAAAGTGGAACCTGTAGCCTTGTGATACTATACTTAGAACCCATTTGTCCTGGGTGATCATGTGACAATTTTGTGAAAAAAATGCTAGTTTCCACCCCCCAAAGGGGCTGCCAAAAGATAAGTGCTTGGTTCTGGAAGTGGAAGGTCATTGAGACTGTTTCCTGTATGGCTGTGATTTTTCCTCTCCGCTCTTGGAGGTAGAAGCACCCCATTGTTTAGGCCTGTATGAACCTTGGGGCTCTGATCTGCCTCTGGGGCGTCTGTATCTGCCTCTTTGTGGCCTTTCGGACACTGGAAAGGACCAATTCTTTGTAGGCCAGTTCCTGCTAAATCTGGGAGGCTGTACCTGCAAGAAATCCTTGACTGTTTGCATAGATTTAGCTTTGTGTTCAATTTTCTTCAACACCTCTTCTGCTTTAACACCAAACAAGGTATCATGCTGTAATGGAGCATCTAATAGTTTTGCTTTAACATGATCAGGCGTGGCCTTTCGGACACTGGAAAGGACCAATTCTTTGTAGGCCAGTTCCTGCTAAATCTGGGAGGCTGTACCTGCAAGAAATCCTTGACTGTTTGCATAGATTTAGCTTTGTGTTCCATTTTCTTCAACACCTCTTCTGCTTTAACACCAAACAAGGTATCATGCTGTAATGGAGCATCTAATAGTTTTGCTTTAACATGATCAGGCAGATTCTATTCTTTTAACCAAGCATGACTCCTAATGGCAGAACCTGTAACAGCAGCCCTGCAGGAGGCCTCTAGAGAATCAAAACCACATTGCAAAGTATGCTTTCCAACTTGTTCAGCTGCATGCAATAAATCCTGCATTTCTTTGTTGTCTGCACATTCTGAATTTATTGACATTTTCTGTTTAAGCAATGACATAAGATATTGCTGATATTTAAGCATATGAAATTGGCAATTTAAGGCTCTTACAGCCAAGGTAGCAGAAGTATAAATCTTTTTACCCCCATCTGTCTAGGGCCCTAGAATCCCCATCAGAGGGGATAGGGTTTTTTGCAGTAGAAACCTTGACCCCTTTGGGACCCTGAGAGATGGTTTCAGGGTCAACAGCAGGGTTTTTATACAGAAATTTATGTGAATCAGGAACCCTATAGTATCTGTCTGACTTAACAGGAGCTGGTGGTAAAGAGTCTGGAGATAGACTGGACTCTGAAAATACATCATCTACAATGTCTAAAACAGGTGGGATAGCAAGGGGCCTGTGCTGAGGCAATAAAAGGAAGTCTCTGAGCCTTTTCTTGGATTCTGAGTAATCTTGGCTCTCCTAGTGGAAATGCTCCCTCATAGTATGCAGTGTCTCCCCAAAATAATAATCCTCAGTAAGGGAGGCTGAAGGGATAGATTCTTCAGCATCAGAATCCTCATAGGGAGGAAGAGAATATTCCTGTTCAGAGGAGGAATCAGAGGAAATGAAAACCTGGTCTGAAGATTCACATTCTACCACTTGCCTAGGCCTCTCATCAGGAGGGGGATGGGAACCCCTGATCAAAGTAATTAGGTCTTCGGCCATTTTAAGCATCTGTTTTTTAGGCATGGAGGCCTGTCCAGGAGAATGCTGCACTTGTTTCTTTATCTTTAGAGCTGCTTTAGTCTTTGCCTTTGAAGCTGAAGTAGGTTTCACATATAACTGTGTAGGCCTGAAAACACCCTCAGAAGCCGATGTCTGCTCAGCGGCTCCGGACCCATATGAGGGAGTAGTTTCCGAGTGTCCAATACCTTGAGTTACCAGCGGCCTTGTCGGCTCCATGTGGGAGTCGGAAGCGGCCTATGGCTCTGAGGTAGCGGGTGTCAGGGGCTGCGAAAGCGCCTCACTGAGAACCGGCGACAGGCCTAGCAGAAGCCTCGTCATCGGTTTTAGATCTTGGATGCCTGTCCTTTTCTTTTTCTTTGCGCTTTTTATAAAGTCCGGTAGTCCGCTGTTCCGATGGCATTATGTAATTAAATCTTCTGCCAAAGTAATGGAATGCAAAATCGTACTGACGCTTAATAGTGCGTTGGTTAAATCTAGCACAAAACCGACAACTAGCAATGTTATGGTCACGGCCTAGGCAAGGAATACAGTAAGAATGAAAATTCTTTGCTTCCCACAAGAAATACAATTCTTAACTATTTCTGACATTGGTCTGATGCAAGAAAAAAGTTTCCCCAACAGGGTACTTCGCTTTAATGAAGACTTCGGATCTGAAATTAGAATTTGAAAAACTCAGGAGTCAGCCGACCGGCACCGCACGTCAAGAAAGACTGAAGAAAATGGTGTCGGCTGCATCTTTTATACCCCTGGTGCACTGACGTCAGGGATGAGGCAACAGCAACCGACGCCGGACTTAGACTTTGGAATTCAGGCCGACTGCGGGTGGCCTGCCAGCAGGATAACGCAATTGTAATGACTGCAACAGTGAAACACGATGAACATCTGGAAATGTCGGCCCAGACAATGCCCCTTACCCCCCCCCCCAAAACTGCACTGCAGATGCATCTTTGATCACTGTGATTGTTGGAAACGGAAGGGGAGAGATACACCATATTAGCAAGTTCATACCACCACTGCAGATATTTTCGGTAATACCTAAAGTTGTGATTGTATGGTTCAAATATCCCATACTTATGACCACTGAAGTTTGAGGGTCTACTGAAGAACTCTCATACATCTTGCCCGAGTGACATCTACACTGAAACTGCTATCGGTCTTAATGCCTTTAGAATCAAGGTGGCTGTACGTGCTTGTTGAATGAGTAGGATTCCCAAAGCCTGCCGAACTGACCGTGAACTATCTGTAAGTAGACATGCTACAATTGTTGCAGTGTCCAAATGGTATTTGGTGAAACTCATCTCCTGAACTGACTCTAATTTTGATTGTTTTGTTGAAAATTTATGGATATCCTCAAAGACAAGTGTAAGGAGAATAAGTATTCCCTTGTTTTGACAACAGTCTTTTAAGGTCATAGCTATGAGCGATTCACCCAGGTAGTTAAGGACAAATGAAGTCTGTCAGGAGAATGGTGTTTGATTCACTACAAATGGACTCCATACTGGTTAGGTAGGAGGTACTGGCTAAGAAGAATACAGAGGGGGTCCTGTAGTTAGATACTATGTGATAAGTATTTTTTTTTTTTTTTTTAAGAGCAAGTTGGACATGCAGGAGCTCCAGGTAATTATCTTGGATAACAAATCTGGAGGTGGACTGTTTAACAATAGAGACTCCTCTGCTTTATTGTATTCATTTAATGTAATGTGCCTGCACAAGAAATGGGCACTGATGCCCTGCACTGATTAAGTGCTTTCAGTGGTCTTGAACCAGGTCTTGGGGGTGGACAAGGTTTTGGCCAATATATGGAAGTCTAAGGGGGAGAGGTGCAGACCATCCCTGGCAAAGCAGTTTGGACCATCAACAATCTCTTCCCAGGCTGATATATGTATATCTTGTATCCCATTTGAATGGCACCAGAAGCCACGCTTATTCTTGAAGTCTTTTATTCAAATTGTGGCATCATTCTTGCTGATGACAAAATACTGCTCAAGGCTAGGTTCCATACGTGCCTCAGACACATACTTTCATCAGGTCACTCTTTATATCATTCAGGGAGGTACAGCTCAAGTCATTTACACCTACAGTGGATATAAAAAGTTTACACACCCCTGTTAAAATGCCAGGTTTTTGTGATATAAAACAACGAGACCACAATAAATAATTTAAAAACTTTTCCCACCTTTAATGTGAACTATAACCAGCACAATTCAATTGAAAAACAAACAAATCTGTTAGGGGAAAAAATATAAAAAATAAAAAACGCACAATACGCTGGTTGCATAAGAATGCACACCCTTAAACTAATACTTTGTTGTGTGTGCACACCCTTAAACTAATACTTTGTTGAAGCACCTTTTGATTTAATTACAACATTCAGTCTTCTTGGGTACACACCTGCCATCAATTAAAGAGACTCTGATTAACCCCAAATAATGTTCAGCTGTCCTAATAGGATTTTCCTGAAATTTACTCAGTTGCCTTCTACAGCAAAAGCCATGGTTCGCAGAGAGTTTACAAAGCATCAAAGGGATCTCGTTGTTGAAAGGTATCAGTCAGGAGAAGGGTACAAAAAAATTTCCACAGCATTGGATATACCATGGAACACTGTGAAGGTAGTCTTCAAAAAGTGAAGAAAATATGGGACAACAGTGATGTTGCAAAGAACTGGACATCCCTCCAAAACTGATGTAAAGACAAGACAAAAACTGGTCAGGGAAGCTGCCAGGTGACCTACAGCAACACTGAAGGAGCGGCAAGTACTGGTTTTGTCCATGTGACAACAATCTCCCATATTCTCCACATGTCTAGACTACGGTGTAGGGGTTGCAAGATGGGAAGCTTTTTCTTACACAAAAAAACATCCAGGCCTAGCTAAAATTTGCAAAACAATACATCAAATCATCAAAAGCATGTGGGAAAATGTGTTATGGTCTGATGAGACCAAGGTTGAACTTTTTAGCCACAATTCCAAAAGGTACACTTGGCACAAAAACAACACTATCCCCACGATGAAGCATGGTGGTGGCAGTATCATGCTTTGGGGCTGCTTTTCTTCAGCCGGAACTGGGGCTTTAGTCAAGGTGGAGGGAATTATGAATAGTTCCAAATACCAGTCACTTTTGGCCAAAACCTTCAGGCATCTGCTAGAAAGCTGAAGATGATAGGAATTTCATCTTTCAATGCGATTACGACCCCAAGCATACATCCAAATCAACAAAAGAATGGCTTCAGCAGAAGAAAATTCAAGTTTTGGAACGGCCCAGCCAGAGCCCAGACCTAAATCCAATAGAAAATCTGTGGTGTGACCTGAAGAGGGCTGTGCACAAGAGAGGCCCTCGCAATATGACAGATTTGGAGAGCTTTTGCAAGGAAGAGTGGACAAATATTGCCAAGACAAGATGTGCTGTGCTGACAGACTCCTACCCAAGAAGACTGAATCCTATAATTAAATCAAAAGGTGCTTCAACAAAGTATTAGTTTAAGGGTGTGGTCACTTATGCAACCAGCGCATTGTACGTTTTTTATTTTTTACCCTAACAGATTTGTTAGTTTTCAATTGAATTGTACAGGTTATAGGTCACATTAAAGGTGGGAAAAGTTTTGAAATGATTTATTGTGGTCTAATTTTTTTTTAATATCACTAAAACCTGGCATTTTACAGGGGTGTGTAAACTTTTTATATCCACTATATATATATATATATATATATATATATATATATATATATATATATATATATATATATATATATATATATATATATATATATATATATATATATATATATATATATATATATATATATATACTTTCCAACAACACTGCGTGTCACTTACAGTATGTAGATGTCGGTATAAAAGATGATGATTACTGTTTGCAAGTGTGTGTCTATTACATATCTGGGAATTTGTTTCACCCAATAGATGCTCTCTGGCCTTGCTTTTGCAGAATATCTCAGATTTTGTCTTATATTCTGGTCTGTTTTTTCTGGCAAGTGATGAGGACTACAATCTCAAATAATGACATACATTTGACTTTCAGATTTAATATCTTAACAGAAAAAAAAGTGTGCTGATGCAAAGCATGGTGTTCTAGTAATTTCCTAAGTAAGCACAGTATTTGTCCCACATATTGGTCCTTTGCATGCCAATATTTTTAGCTTTCTCCTTGATTGTTGACTTAAGACAGAGGTTTAGATGCTACATGAGAGAGGGGTTGCAGTTTGTTGAATAATGTAATCTGACAGCACTATGCTTTGAAGATATTTTCATGTGTTTCTGTTATTCATTTGATCACATTCAAAAGTTCTGTGGTGTGCAGTCACAGCAATCCAAGTTTCTGTAATTAATGGCTGAGAGTGTGTGTGTGATTGGGGCATACATGCTCCCAGCTGTCTCTGATTTTGCAAAATGTCTATGATTTTTGCCTCGTATTTTTGTCTGTTCCTCATAACGGTTTTGCTTTTTCTTGGCAAATTATTGACTGCAGTCACTAAACAATGACAGATCCATGAGTTTAAGACTTATTTGCCTTCAGAAAAAGCATGATAATGCAAAGGTTATTCCAGCAGCATTCTATTTTGGTCCTTTAACCCACAATATTTTAGCTTTCTCCTCGATTCTTGAGCTAGAAGTTGAGGGCTATGGCGGGGAGGGGATTCCAATATGTTGTACACTGTATTCTGGCAACAGAATATGTGGGCAGTACAGAGCCATCAAACTCCTATCATTTTGCATGAAAGTTCTGGAGAGGGTGACTGATAAACAGATACGCAGAGTAGTAGAATGTAAGATGGGAGATGAGCAGTACAGATTCAGATTAGGATGCAGCACAACTGACCAGATGTTTGCAGTGAAACAGATAGTTAAGAAGAAGCTACAGATAAGGAAAGAGTCCAACTGGACATTCCTAGACTTGGAAAAAGCATATATCATATGGATTTAGTCCTGTGTAAATAAAATCTCAACTGCCTGTGAACATCCAAAGAATGCCATTTGTGTTCCCCTTTGTTCTGAGAGCTCAGAAAAAATACAGGCAAATTAATAGTCTGATTGATATTAGCCTCAGAGGCTACCTTAGGGAGAAAGGACGGATTAGTACGTAGCGAGACTATCCTTGTGAAAGATCATATAAGGGACTTTGACAGAAAGAGCTTGGAGTTCCAACACCCTTCTAGCGGATGTAATGGCAAACAAAAATGCAGTTTTCCAGGTCAAAAATTGCAGGTCCACAGAGGCCGCAGGTTCAAAGGGAGGGGAGACCAACGGCTGCAGCAACAAAGTGAGGTCCCCCGGAGGAATGCAATCCTTAACTGGAGGTTTGAGGAAAAAGACACCTTTGAGAAAGGTTTTACAAAGTTTCGAAGAAACTAATGAAAACATTTCCACCCCAACATGAAAATTAGAAATTGTGGCAAGTTGGACTTTCACTGTAGAAGAACTAGCGCCTTGATAAAAAATGCTAGCTAAAAATTCTAGAACCGCTGGAAGTGGTGCAGTGAAAGGATCCAAAGACCTCTGAATGGCCCACATCGAAAAACGTTTCCATTTACTGCGATAAATGTTTTTAGTGGACGACTTATGAGCCGGCCCCAGAATGGATTTAACTGCAGATGACAGACAGGGAGTTCTAAGAATCATGGGTACCGGAGCAACCAAGCAGTGAGCTTCAGGCTGCCCAGATTTGGGTGAGAAGACCCCGAGGAGTGAAAAGCAGATCCAGGACTGGATCCAAGATCCATGCCAGAGTGACTAGGTGAGACCTTAGTACGGGAAACCACACCTGTCGAGGCCAGAATGGGACAATGAGGATCACAGTACTTCCCAGCCTTCAAGGTTTTTGCAGAAACTTCGACATGAGGGAAAGAGGAGGGTATATATAAAGGAGCCCGGTAGGCCAAGCATGAATCAGTGCGTCTCTGGGGGCTTCCCCCGGGAGGAAGGTTCAGTGAGAAAAATTTGCTGCATTTCACGTTGGAAGGAGACCCAAAGAGATCGCAGCAAGGACGACCCCACTCTAGGAAAATCTGTTCCTCTACTGAAAGTTTCAGAGACCACTCGTAAGGCATCAGGATGGATCTACTGAGCCTGTCCGCTAAGATGATGGACCATCCCGGATGTGTGTTGTCACCAGAAAACGCCTGGTGGAGATTGCCCATTCCCACACTCTCATGGCCTCTCGGCATAATGGATAAGATCTGGTTCTCCCTGTTTGTTGATATACCAGACTACTGACATGCTGTCTGTCTGAATTGCAATCGTTCCCAGAGGAAGATGAGCATGTAGGGCTTGCAACGCAAGCAGAACCACTCCCATCTCTAGGACATTGATGTACAAAATGTTCTCGTGAGGGGACTACGTGCCTTGGACTGTCCTTCCTGAGCAATGCCCCCACCCATCCAAGCAGGGAGGTGTCCGTGGTCACAGTGGTTTGAGGTTGAAAAGGACATCCCTTGTGGAGGTCAGGAGACTGAATCCACCACCAAAGGTAGCTTTTGCACGCTTTTGAGATCTTCACTGGAAAGGACAATGGGAGGTCTAACAGAGACCACTGTACCACTAAAGTCCACTGTAGAACCTGAAGACATGCCATGGGGAGAAGATTTATTGTAGCTGCCATAGAACTTAAAGCTCTTAAGACTGTTTCGGCTGTGGGTGAGTGGGTCTGTAGAATATGTGACACATGTATACTCAAGCTGCGTATCCTGTCTGAGGTGAGGAAAACCATATATTTTACTGTGTCCAGCCATGCCCCAATGAACTCTAAAACCTGAACCGGGTGAAGAGCTGATTTGTTCAGACTGATAGTAATGCCCAACTTGTCGGCTAACAGAAGGAAGGAGTCCCTGGATTGACATAGTAGATGCTCTGAAGGGGCGGTAAAGAGCCAATCGTCCAGGTATGGAAAGACCTGAATACCCTGAAGCCTCAGGTGAGCCTCTAACACTGCCATTACCTTGGTGAACACCTGGGGGGGGGCTGTGGTGAGACCGAAGGAGAGGGCTCAAAATTGGTAATGACTGGCTCCCAGCCGGAAGCGAAGGAACCTCCGGGAGCGCCTGCGCATTTTGATGTGATACAGCATCCTGGAGATCTATCAAGCACATCCAGTCTTTTTTCCTGCAAAAAAGACAGAATGGATTGAATTGTGACCATCCGGAATTTTGTCTTGGTTACTGACAAGTTCAACTAGGACAGATCCAAAATTGGTCTGAGGTCCCCCATCTTCTTTGGCACTAAAAAGAACCTAGAGTACACCCCGGATCCGAACTGGTCTTGGGAGACCGGTTGGATGACTCGTTTTCTTAGCAGTGATTGTGTCTGTACTGTTGCTTCCTCCTGCTGCATGGGTGGAATGTCCGGGAGGGTTTTGTTGGGAGGGGGCAAGTCCTTGAAAGGGACGAAATAACCTCTGGATATGACTCACAACACCCACTGATCTGTTGTGATGGACTTCCATGCTAGTGGGTGGAGCAACAGACGACCCCCGACTGCCTCCAGAGATGGACAGCCAGGCAAGCCTTCAGGGCTGCTGTCCAGGTTTGTCTAAGAAAGGTTCTTGGAACCTGGAATTCCTAGGAGGCCCTCTGCCTCTAGGGTGGCATCTATCATATCCCCCTCTGCCTCTGGGAGAAGGTGAGTTCTGAGTGTCCCAGGAAAACGCCTGAGATTTGTGGAACCACATCTTCTTCTGAACTCGCTGGTTCCTGGAAAAGGACCTCTGAGGTGGAGAGAAGCAGACTCCAACAGCAGACAGTGTCTTCCCGTCCTTCTCGCTCTGGACTAAAGTCTCTCTGTCTTCCCAAAGAAGGAAAAAGGGGTGTTGGTGAAAGACGCCTTGAAGGGCTCCGAGTATTGACATAAGCGGAGCCAGGCATGGTGCTGAATGGCAACACCTGACCCCGCTGCCCCTGTGTGGCTCCCTCCATGGCATGGGAGAGGAAACGCATGGACATGTTGGCTACAGATTTGAGGGTGGCCATTTGTGCGAACTGCTTCCTGCCCTCTGCCGACATGGACCCTGGGGTTGACTCCATGACTTCCTTGACCAGGTCTCTCTGGAGTCGAATAACGTGTGCCATGTAGTTCAGCGCCCTCAAGCAGAAGGTCGCTGAAGCATAGACTCACTTCCCAAAATGGTCCAGCATCCTCGACTTTCAGTCAGGAGGGTGGACTGTGGAACTCTCCTGGGTGAATTCCTTCTTGGTGGCAGCCGCCACCATCATCGCATCTACAGGGGACCCCTTATGCCAGTGAAGTTTATCCGCAGGGGTCTCAAGACCTTGTCTGGGCATTTGGGTATAGGCTCTACTGTGTCCGGCTCCTTCCATGCCCGAGATGCCATCAGATCCATGAGTGGATCAGCAGGAGGGGACATCCAAGAGGTAGATGGGCCCGAGCCCAATGCCTCCAGGAACACGGACTCATTGGAGGTTGGTTTTGGGGCAGACCACCCCCCCCCCTTTGGTGGAGGATCTCCATGATGTCTCCAAAGGAGACATCTTCGGGGGAGTGATCTTGGGGAACCTTCCCCTTCATCCAAGGCCGTGTCCTCTGTGAGGGACTCTGGAGGAGAATCCAAGTGCCTCCTTTTGCATGTATGCTTGCGGGGGAGTTCCTCAGGGGGTCTCTCTGGGGAGACCTCAAAAGCGGGTTGTTCCAAGAACATCCTGGGGCAATATGGCTACAGGCTGCCCATGAAAGGGCAAGATGGTTAGACCTCCACTCATAGCCAGGGGGTCTGGGCGGAGTCCGAAGACAAGATAGTCAGAGGCCTTGACCCTGGGAGAACCCTCTCCACCACGTCGAATGCAGAGGGAGAACGGACCTCTTGGGCTGAACTACCAGAGACCATTCCCCCTCCGATCCAACCGGGGAGTCAGAGCCGAGCCTCTAGAAGCCGTGATGCCAAGGGGAATGCTCCCCTCTGACAAGCCAGGAACAGACAGCAACCCTCTGGATCCGACACCGAGGCTACAGCTCCAACAGCTCGGGTCCAATCTAGTCGGATCCGACACACTCAGGGCACTGGCAGATGTCGAGGTACAGGGTACCATCGGCGCCGACCCTTCAACTCTGACCGTCCTCGGATCCAACAGCTTCGAAACTGCGGTTTGGATCGGAAAAGGAGTAATAGGTCAGAAAACTGGTGGGAAGGTAACTGCTCCAGTGGGAGAAGGCTCTGGCAAGACCCCCATCTGGATTTGAGTGCGGATAAATCTCTGCATCTTCTTGTCCATCTCTGCTTCGGAAAGGCTCTGGGTGGAGCGGGAGGATGCCGCCGAAGTGGACCAGGATATCCGGTGAGGGGAAGGCCTACGGGACGACTAGCTGATCAAGACCTCAGGCTCAGGGGAAAACCTCAGGGATTTGAGCCGAGGGGAAGCAGGCCTGGAAACAGACTTGGTCTTCGGCGGAGGCCAGCCTCAGACAAGCAGTCGGGGGAGCGCTTACGAGGCTGGTCTTACTTGACCTTATCCCCTTTCCTGGACCTCTTGGCAGAGTGCGAGTCCCTGAGGCTGAGGGAGGGGAAGAAGAAGCAGCAGCAGCTGGTTCTTTTTAGGCTGGTGAAGGTGGGACGTCCGTCCCAGATGTGGGGTGCAATAGGCCCTTCACAATGAGTTTGTCCCGCCTGTAATTAAGAGCTCTGGGGTTAAACCCAGTGCAAATACGGCAGGGGGACTGGAGGTGAGTCATCCCCAAACAAACCACATACAGAGTGTGGCCATCTGCCGGGGAAAGCTTACAGCCACACTTTGTACATCTTTTAAACCCAGGTTTTGGGGCATACGCCATGCCAAAACACAGGATCTAAGCAAACATACACGTGCACACACACTTCAAGGAAAAGAGGGAGGAAAGAAAAGCCTACAAGAGGAGAGACAGCTAAGGAGAAACCCGGGAAGTACAGAAAAGGTTTAGAGAACAGAAAAGTCAAAGGATTTTTTTTTACCGCTGTACTTAAGTACCAACTCTGGAGCTCGGACCACGTTGCTAACACTATGGCGGCAAATGAGATCTGAAGGGAGATGGTAGACTGGGGGCATTATGGGTAGGGGGAGGAGCATGCAGCTCGGAGCCGTAGCTAGAAAATGTGGCCGTGTCAGATCCGATATGGATTCGAGGACCCACAGGTTGAAGATCAAATGAAGTAAACTACTTCAGATCAATAATTAAAAGTAATCAGTTCCATCTGAGAGATGATTATAAGGCTTTAGCCACACCATTTTACACTGCAGTACATATACAAAGGAGGAGGACAATACTGCTAATTGCTTATCGAGGCACCTTACAACTTCAACAAACAAGAGAGCAACATGCTATATGTGTTGAAAATTATGTGAACACAAATACTAAATATGCTAGCTGGAAGCAGTAACAGGTCATATGACTTTAAAACAACTCATGGAACTCCTGATCCATTGCTGTTGGTCATACAAGCTTCTGAGTATACAAACTAACTGCATTCCTTTTCACTGAGATGCCTCAGCCTTGGAGATTTTTATATTTAAGTGGGATTTGCAGCAAAGCCACCCACACAACGAAATTTAAAAATTTTAGTTTTGCAAGTTGATGGAACTGTCTTTTCACTCAACGTGGGTTTGCAAACTTTGTGTTACAAGACTAACCTATACTGCATCTGAAGAACTATTCTGCAATAAATAAAATAATAAATAAATAAATAAATGGAATACTGTAGTGATATTTTATACAAAATAAAGAATAAGGATCCAGATGTGGCGACATTACACAAATATGAAAAATGCAAAGTAGAAATAAAAATTTCAGAGAGTGGGAAGCTTGCTTAAAAGTTCCATATTAAAAATGCCAAAGGAAATTCAGAATGGGTGCACTGCAGTAACGTATGATTGTTCACAAGATATGGACTAATTTGAGTACTGATGTTTATGGGCCAGTATACAATAAAGAATAGTAAGTGGAGATTAAAGGTTCTCTGCTGTAGAAACAGTAACATGTGGTAATATCAGTCATTTACAAAATATCTAACTTTTGGCATGCCAGAAACAATGAGGACCTACAATCATCAATCCCTTAAGGTCCATCAGTTTACCAAGTTCTGTAAGTACCTGTACATTACATACAGAAAAAAATGACTTCACTTTATTCACAAGCCAGTGGGTTAATACAGATAAGGACCAGTGCAAAGGTGTTTCAGTACAGAGCACATAAGGAAGAAGGAAGGCTTTTGTTACACGCAAGTGTGCAAATTCATGTGCAAGTGTTTTGGCCTTATGCAGGATCCACTGGTATGGTTTTGGCCTCTTCAAGGGCAGTGTTCTGCAGGTCAACTATCTTTTGTAAACAAACGATTCAAGTGAGCAGGAAAATTCTGAGCTTACAATGGGACATATTTTCAAACTGCTGAGGATCTGACAGCTTTAAAACATACTGTCTTAGCCACCATCAGCAAAAAAGAAAGGTCATACTTTTAATTCTCCAATCTTTTAAGAGAAGGTAGGGCACAAAAGGGGACAGGGGAAAGCTATACAGGAATAATGTTCTTTGTTGCAGAAAGAAGAAGAATACCTACCATTAACTTCACCTTGCTCTACTGAACCAAGTGCAAAAGTATGAGGACCATGGTCTCCCACATGCCAGGCTGCATTATGAGGTACCTGGCTCCAGGAACACGATCACCAGATGGAATTCCCCATTCCTCAGTTCCAGAGCAGGGATATAGTTGTGATTTAAGGTCAGGAGTCAGAAAGTTTACTCAATTCTCTAATACATTAACAGCGTCTAAGATGATTTTCCAGTTTATGGTATACTGACAGAACTACATCATCGCTACACAGCTTACGGCACACTGACAGACATGCATCACCTCTATGCAATGAATATGAGCTATTTTTTCATGTCATACCCAAAACACGGTTGTCTGATTAGAGCAGGATATTATTACCTGAGCTCTGAGGCCAAGAGATATCTGTAACACCAGCTGTTTTATATGAAGTCTCAAAATCCTGGAGAGTCTATTTCACCTCAAAAGGAAGTTCAGGAGACTCCTCAACTTACTAGTAAAGCAGCCACTGTCAGTACCTGACTTGCAAGAAGGCAAGGCTCACAATTAAGTTGGTGGGATTCACAGACCAACTTAGAACGAGATGACAAGGGTCTGATGCAAAATGTTCAATGACAGCATAATGGCTTTGCAGTCAGTGACACTTCGCCATCCAGTACAACATTTGCAACCCTGGTTGTCAGAAGAGAACCATAAACAACATTCTCACCATAATTTCTAAATGGCGAAGCATGGTCCTAGTCTGGGCCCTCCTCTTTGTTCTCACCCAGGCTATTTAATCAATGACATTTAGGGCTCTGCATAGGAAAGAACAACAGGCACTGATGAATGCCTAGTTCTCTTCCAATATCATGGGAGAAATACTGCTAAATTAACCATGCCCTACAAGCCTTACTGCAATACAAATAAAAAGCTCACAAGGTAAAATTATAGCAAATGTTACACAACAGAAATACCTTAGTGTTACACTGGATCCCTCACTAAATTTCAATAATCATACAGATTTTGTCACCAAAATGTTTTTGCTATAGACTCACAAAAACTTCTCTGCCCGGTAACAAGAATGGCCTTAGCCAAAAGTGTGCTAACTGCCAGGATGGATAATGACTACCTCTGATAACACGCTTCTATGCACATTCCATGTAGAAGAAAATAAACACCAAGATCTGCCCCTACTTAGTAGACATGAAACACCACTACTGCATCAACTTTGATAAGACACAGTGGCTACCCATTACCCACTAGGCACTCTGCTATTTAAAGTTCTAGTACTTGGTTACTGTTACCCTCTCAAAAGAATACTCCATATCAGGGAAAAAAGGATACCCTCTGAGAAGCAGCCAAGAAAACACACACAGGCAGGCAGGCAGGCAGACAGACAGACAGACAGACAGACAGACAGACAGACAGACACACACACACACACACACGTCAGACCAATATTTAAATTTGCCACTGGTAAAAGGACAGTTCCTACAGTACGGAATCAATTACCCACAGATTAAAAAAAAACTTCAAAACTGTTTATCATTCAAAAAGGATTTTAAGCTACATTTGCAATAGTAAGCAACATCTGTACAATGAATCTAAGGGCAACTGCTTTAGAGATATTAAATGCTTGCAGTATGCAAATACAGGTAGCCTTGAAATTAATCCCAATTTGTATATGCTGTAAATATGGAAGTTCTGACACACTGTACTCTGATGTAAAAACTGTGCAGTGCTATTTCTTGCTGTATAACACAAGCATTTATGTGTTTTGCTATAGTTTATTTTACTATCAAACTTACTTGTAAATTTGGAATACATACATTCTCTGTACTGTTCATGGACTTCGTTTTCCGTTGTACACATATACTTGGGTCATGAATGAAGACAGTCAGTAGATAAATAAGCCAAGGGAAACTACTACAAATTCCCTGATGAGGCTAACATGAGCAAGTTGCCAAAATAAGGTAATGGATGGAGTTCCTTCTCCTTCAAGGCCTCTGTTACCATGGCAAGCTCCTCGGCAAATATGCAAAGATGACAGACAAGATGGCAATACCTGTGGTTGACATTAATGGTCATCCAACAGTCAACACTGACAAAACAGAACATGAGGTAAACTACTAGCAAGTTCATATACTGGGCACTCCCAAAGTCAACACATTCAAGGGTTAATGCAGGCCTCTAGTTTTTCTGATATCATTCTCTGGGTGGCTTGACAATACACAAGCACTGGTATTGTCAAGCCACCCAGAGGATGATATCAGAAAAACTAGAGGCCTGCATTGACCCTTGAATGTGGTGGCTTTGGGAGTGCCCAGCCTAGCAAGAGTCTTAGATATCTGTACAATGGGAACATTTTAAACTTTTCGCATTTATGGCATCAAATACACAAACAGTCTTATGAGGACTGTTAATTGAGATTAGAAATGTACAAGCTAAGGAAGATTACACCAAGGCTGTATGTGCCATCCAAGATTAATGCATAATGTCACAGCACATGCTAATGTAAAACAGTTTGACCAGAAGGTTAGGAATGACAGAAAAATAAAGACTTTAACAGCATTAGGCATATCAGAAGAGGAAATCTCAAAAAGGTATGCACTGCTGAAGGCCTCCACAGTCAGAGTGGCCAAAGTCCCTTTTTAAATTCTTTCAGAGAAAGCACAATTATAATGAAAACAATACAAACTTTTTTGGAACATCAGTCATTTACATAATTTGCAGGATTATATGCACTAAAGATGAACAATTCAAGAAAATTTGTAGATTTGATAGCTCCATTGTATCTAAAACCTGAATATAACAATGGTTGTAAAATGTGAGATACAACTGGAAAATGTCAGGATCATGAGACTTCCTATAAGTAGCTCACAGGAGCTGTGCCACACACAAACATATTCATTTCTAATCCCGCCAGGTTTTCCCATCTTGTTGCAATGGTGCAGTCTTATTTCCTCTTCTACTGTAAGTTACCAGCCTTTTTCATTGCCTTTTCTTTTCATACCATTTCTTTCAGTTAATCATTTTGTGATCCCCTAACTTATACCAACTCTCAGCTGTTCCACTTCTGTACTAGTACAGCCTCTGAAGTCTTCACTACTTCACCCTTGTGGATCCCTGTTCGTAGCTGGACAGTTCTCCTAATGGCTAAGTACTCTACTGAACATTTGACCAGGCAGTGAAGTTGCTAAATCAGTTAGCTGCAGTAATTAAAGCTCGTTTGTGCAAAGTTGTGTTAAACCTTGCACTGACAGTATAAAGAAGGGGTGCAAGGTGCAGCCTTCTGCAAAGTGGTGCATGCAGGGCTTTGCTACTTATAACAATATGACTTCTCAATTTTTCACAACCATCAATTGCTTTGAAACATTCTAAATGTGAGTGGTTGCGAAAATATTTGAGCCAGCTGTGCTTTCTGTTTTGAATATTCAACATATAAACTGACTACTATAATGCATGTTTTGCTTTATTTATGTATTTGTTAACTGGGATACAGCACTGATCCACATGGAGCATTTTCAGACTCAGCCTGGATGCAGAGTTACATAAACTTATATTAATTAACAAATAGGAAAACCACATGAAAGCATAATAAAATCATAATGCAATAAAACTGGACAGACAGTACACACTTGATTACATAAAGAAATAAGTGGATAAATTCTGCACATACAGTTATGTAGGCAACAGAAAGTGAGAGTTAACAGGGGTAATCTACATTACTCTTTACTATTGGTTGCTTACAGATAGGAATGGTTAGTGTAATTTCCAGTAGGGTCTGTTGTATTCCTACATCTATAACCATGACTTTTGAGTCAATATTCAGAAAATAACAGTGATTAACCTGGTGTATAATAGTAATAATCTACCAATGCCTGAGTATGCTTATAAGTTATTTTTGATTCACCTATCCTCTTGAACTGTGATTATAAATGCCAATGCATGCTCAGCTCTTTACTTTGGCCATTTATCTTGTCACTGCTCTTGCTTATTGCACACATGTTGCTGGGATACTTACTTTGGGTCTCCCTGTAAAAGGTTTAGCATCATCTCCCTGATTAAGAAAAGCAAACAAACAAATATAAATAAAAAAATGAATGTTTCATGCATACCCAAAATACAGAAAGATGGCAAAGATCTTAAAGTGGGCAACTTTCTATGCCATTTTGAAGGATATACATTATGGCATTCAAGTCCAACGAGGTAGAGGTGATAATGCACATACTACTAATATTCTGCTGGGCCCAACGAACAAACCAGAACATGCAGCAGTAGCAGCACACTACACAGTATAAAGTTCAGTGTTCTGACTTAACAGGTCTTGGAGAATCAGGAAGCTTCACATAATGTAAAACAACAAAAACATATTAAAAAGCTGTGCTTGAAAATCAGCTTATGAAGGAAGACACATAGGCATAGATACACACACACGCAGATGTGTATACCTGCGCACGCGCGCGCACACACACACACACGCGCACACACACACACACACCAAAAAATTAAACTCAGTATATTTTAGCAATAATTTCATTACTCACCTAGCGTAGTCATTGTCTGTGTATGGGACAGTGCGAATACATTCACTAGCAAAATGTACAGGAAAAGGAAACTGGAAGTATGTCTTCATTTCACAGGGTTTGAAGGTTGGATCCTGAAAGTGAGACAATGCATTCTATTAGCAGTTTTATAACATTATCTAATGTTAGATCATTTAAACATATTTAGCTATGCAGAAATATGCAACCACATCAGTACACTGGTACATACTGTAAAGGCAATTTCCAGTAACTAAGGACAGCTGCCATTTGCATTTTGGTCGCAACTGCCATAATCAGACAGAACTCTGTGCACATTAAATATTCCAAGAACAAGGAATATCTTCAGAAGTTGCTCCTTAACTTTTACAATTAACTTCTGCAATTTACTGGTTGCTCAGATGGCAACACAAATCTGAGAAGATCACCATGATGCTATATTAGACTTTTGCCAGGCTTAAGCAGAAGTGCACTCCATTACTAATACAGCATGTCCTCTTGTGAGCCAAGTAAAGCTGCATAAAACATCATGGCTCTCTTCAGTGGGGGGAGGCTCCGTAACTGTTAGGGGAGCTGCAGGAATTAAATTTAAACGTTATGGAGCAATTCCTGAATAACTGCTTACATTTAAAATTCCTAATCTAGACAAATTTGCATATGATGATCATAACAAATGCAATGTGTCAGAGGCTGCCTTAATCAGAAACTGTCTTTAACTCCTCTCTCATACAGTAGCCCAAATGGCAAGTAATACTTGTTGAGTTTCTTCTAGCCAACAGACAGCACTACTGCAGAAATCCTTCCATGCAGTACTCACTGGTAAGGAGATGCCTCCCACAGGTGGGCATGGTTTGACAATTCTAATGAAGGTACGCCAACAAAAGAAAATGCTGACAAGAGAATGCCAATATAAATGCTAAAAATAAACACTGAAACGTTGCTTGACCAAGTATAGACTACAACTTGTCTACAGAGTAGTGGGATTGACTACTTTCCTGCTGACTAATAAACTCTTGAAGATAAAGGGTTATGGTTTGCACCCAGAAATGTCTTCAGTGAAGCAACTACAGTCAGCAAGCAACAGCAAGTCTTCTGTAGCCAATGCATGCCTCAAAAGAAAAATAAAGAAAGGGTTGGGACAGAAAATTCTACAATGTAGCTACTCTTCATATCTGCCATGGACCTGGACAGCGCATAAAGACAGGTCCCAAAATGTGAACATATGAATCAGAAATGTCCTCGACTGATATCCACTTGAACAATGCAGCTAAGACTACTACTCTTGGTGGGCTGACATTCTGACAGGCTCAGGAAGAAACTTCACTGTCTGTCTGTACTAACTCACAATACATTAAGACAACCAGTATAATATAATACTTAGTTATCCCTTTACATTTTTGGTACATTGATAATCCTCTTTATTGTTTGCTTTAGTAAACTATTTACTGCCATGAGGTAAATTACAACAAGTAAATTGCAGAACTGTAGGTACAGTAAGAGAAGAGGGTAGCTGCCATTGGTGCAAGCTGTAACAAGCCTTGCTATAATTTCAGAATGCTGAGAGAATCTTTTCTTTTCCTCTTTTTTTTTTTGCTCCAAAATTGAAAGATGAGGGGGGGGGGGGCTTTGGGCACCAGATAAACTTGCTACAGTTCCGAACTGGCACATGATGATGTCACAGCCAATATTTATCTCAAACAATTATTTAAATATTAATTTAAAAGAGGAACCATGATGCCAGTGATTTCTTTGTCTTACTTTCAGCAAAGGAAATAATAGCTTGTCTAATTCACATGGCATGCAGTGCAGGTCAAACAGTGTTCGTTTCAAGTAAAATATCAGTAGAAGTGCAGATCTATCAAAGAAAAACAACTAAAAGACTGGTTTATCATGAATTGTTATCATCTTACGTTATAAAATGAATTAATGCCCAAGGTAACCTAGTTCATGTGAAAAGCAAAAGGGGTTCCTCACATCAAGCTATTGGTAACTTAGAGAAGCTTCTCAATAAAGTGATGGCCTCAAGGAACAGCATTTTCCAGAAAAGAAAAAAAAAGTGTACCTTACAGAAGGGCCAAGGGTTCAAAAGGGGTTATGATTAACTCCTTTAACGCTGCAATATGCACCCTATACTTCTTAATACAATTCAATACTTTCTGCTTTTGTTTACATCTAAAATGTCACTTACATTCCATGTTAATATTGATAAAACAGCCATTCTGATAAAAAGCTAATACTTTCACATATTACATGACAGTGCTTTTGAATATATGTTTCCAATTTGCAACTTACATATTTGGCATGTTAATCTTGCATACAGTTGCTGCTTCTCTTTTCTGTTTGAGGTCATGCCACATTTTCAAAGATCTTTTACTTCAATAAAAACACTCAATGAACAACACCATTAAAAATGCATTTTAAACCCCATCCC
The DNA here is from genome assembly GCF_019279795.1 of Protopterus annectens. Lineage (NCBI taxonomy): Eukaryota > Metazoa > Chordata > Ceratodontiformes > Protopteridae > Protopterus > Protopterus annectens. The sequence continues at coordinate 96,706,414 of NC_056731.1, read as the reverse complement.
CTTTTAATTCCCAGCAAATGCACATAACTCTATACACTTTCCAAAAAGGGAGATTACCCCTCCATATAGATGTGACTGCTCCAGAAAGACAGCTGCATCCATAGGCATTACTATTCTAAAGTTACGTTTAATCATACTGAAAGATGATGTTAGAGCCTACGCTCCCAATTACACAGATACTATCTGCCTTGCCCATAACAGATGTGGACAAACATTTTGTGTGCTCTCAGTAAGCTTTAGCTTTTAAAACGTGCACTCACATTTAATACATGATTTCATTTATTTTCACTGAAATGCTTGTCAGTTCTCCTTTAAATACTAATTATATGTTCCTTGTACTATCAATAAACACACATTGTTTCGACTTTTCTGGGTTAATTACTTGCACCTGTAGATTTATATTCTCTAAGTGAAAGCTTTTGCCAATGGGAAAAGAAATGCACAGTATCTTTGTAAATAAAGTAGACTTAATTTGGAACATGTCAGTCAGACTTATCACAGCTAATTGTTTGCACCTGTTTTGATACTTGTCTTCAACTAAAACTACTTCAAAATAAACAGTTGATAATACAAAAACTAAAAAATTGAAACATTTTCATGCTTTCCATCTTTTCTTTTCTTTTTCTATCCGGTTTGCTTAAAAACAGTACAAAATTCATTTTGTCTGTGGATTAAACTAAGAACATTAGTCTAGACTTACACATGTATAAAAACAGGGGAAATTATATTTTAATACACATATAAAATGATCAAAGAGGGCATTGTCTCCCTCTACTCCTCCCTCATTAGGCCAATCATCGAGTACAATGCCCCATTTGGCATGTACTTCACTAGACACCAGCAACAACTGGGGAGGATGCAAAAAGGATCCTAGGCCTTAAACACTTGTCCTCTATGGACAGACCCAAAAAACTCCAACTGTTCTCTGTCTCATATTGCCTACTTAGAGGCGATCTCTGCCATGTCTGACCCAGCTCTGTTAGAAATGCTACATCTAAAGAAATCCTAATCCCTCCGCACCACACGCTCCAGAGACCTCAACCTCATTACCACAATCAACGGGACATACTGGTGGGACAGGTTCATAACCCAGAGACTGCCCATGCTATTTAATAGACTTCCCATACATGCCAAGCAGAGCACCTCACTAACCCTCTTCAAGTGAAATCTTGATGAGTGGATGGGAAATAGAAAATTCATCCCGGGGATAAACATGTATCGAGATTTAGGCCTTAGTAATGAAGGAGGCATTGATTTAATATGCAAGTCCGTGGGCCTGAATACACCCTCAGAAGCTGGTGCCTGCACAGTGGCTCCATACCCATCCAAGGTAGAGACATCCATGGGTTCCATAGTTGAAGTATCTCGCGGCATACCGGACTCTGAATGGGTCTCAGTAGAGGCCTGCGAATCAGAAGTAGTGGGTATCAAGGGCTGTGAAAGTGCCTCACTGAATACCGGCGAACTGGCAACTGGCTTAGGAGAAGCGTCGCCGGCAGTTTTGGACCTCTGCAGCCTGTCTCTGTGTTTATCTTTGCATTTTTTCAGAATCCCGGTAGTCGGATGGCTAACCGATGACATTTCTGGAAAATTAAACCAAGAACCGAAATATTTAGAGGCAAAAATATACCGACGACGGATAGTGCGCTGATTAAATAAAGCACAAAACCAACAGCAAGGTATGCCGTAGTCAGGGCCTAGGCAAAGAATATAGTACAAATGAAAATCTTTATGAGGTATTTGCTTTCCATAAGTAATGCAATTATTAACTTTTACTGATATCGGTAAGGAGCAAGAAAAACTTTCCCCAACGGGGTCCTTAGCTTTAAGTTGAAGACTTCGGTTCTGAAACTTGAAAATGGCAATTTCAGGAGTTGGCCAACCGTCACTTGCAAACTGCTTCTGCTTCGGGCACCGCACGGCAAGAAAAGACTGATGTAATCACATCGGCAGCATGTTTTATACCCCTGATGACCTGACGTCATGGAAGAAGACACAGCAACCGACGCAGGACCCAAGACTTTGTTAATCAGGCCGACTGAGGGCAACCTTCAAACAGATTACCCAAATGTAATGACTGCAACAGTGAAACACGAAGAACATCTAAGGCCAGGTGGCATGATGCCTCTGTAATCCTATGGATAGGCTTGTAAAGGCCCCAGGGCCATTAGCCTAGTACACACCTATTAACCTGCAATACAGCTGTACATCCCATAGCAGCTCAAGATTACAATAATATATTGCTTATTTGCAGCCTTAATCTTATTACAGTATAAATTCCTGGTATACTACAGTTAAGAAAAATAAAAAAATACTTTTTTTTTTTTACCTTAATAAGACTTAATAAGACCAGCATACATAGAAGTCAATGATAACCCCATCTCGAATTCAAAATATTTCTGTATACCATAACTGTTTTACAAATATAAAACAACTAAAAACAAAACCACGCTCCAGTGAAAACAGGACCATAAAATAACAAAACAGTTAACACATATTTTAGTTGTTTATCTCATGCTGTGGTGTGGTCGATGTTAACTGTTTGTTGCTTTACAAATATAAAATGCAATTTAAATCATGAAATTCATTACACAGTAATTAGTAAGGACAACAACTTTTGACTTATAGTTACTTCTTCTGTCCTGTGAAATGTTATTCTGTGCATTAACTACAAAGTGAGGATTATACTTTGGAGTTTTTTCACCAGTTTAAAACTGATACACTCTCTGCATTTTCAGGCACTTTCTGCAGAAGCACTGCTCTCATGTCTAAACTTCATCTGATGGGAGTGACCCTTTACAGTTCCCCTATTTATTCATTAATTTCACATTATAGCTGGTTTTCTTTCTCATCATCTTAACCTCCCAACACCTGTCTCTGGATCAAGTCTAAGGTACTCCTGATTCTTCTAGTCAGCTCCTGTTTTTTTTCTGTTCCTCAAACATTTTTTTTCAGAACAAAAAAAAAGGTTTTACTGACAAATTCACTCTGTGGGCTTTATAATCATCATCAGACAAATGAGAAGCAGAGTCCTCTTCAGCTTGTCAGCTCATGCTTTGTTGGTTAAACCTTTTTATTTCCTCCTCAGCCTGTCCTGCATGTTCTGAAGATAACTGGATAATACAACTTGAATCTCACACCTACCCCTCAACATCCCCTGAATGCAGAGATAAATTTACTCCTTATCTGCCTTCGTATACAAGTGAAGAATCATCTTCTAAACACTCTGGTGTCTCCAGTTTTAATATATTACCTTTCTATGGCCAGATTTGTGGCACACACATGTCCTTTCAACAAATCTTGCTGTGGAACTTCAGAACAGTTACTTTTTTGTACTTTCATAAAATTAATGCAATGTATTCCTTATAGTTGCTTTGGTACAGCAGAAAATGTGAAGTTTTCTCAGTGTGCCACCTTCTAGCTCTATTATTTCTATTAAGCCGCAGTGGTGTAGTGGTAGCGTTGTCGCCTCACAGCAAGAGGTTCTCCCGTTCGATTCTCAGCTGGAGCGCCTTCTGTGTGGAGTCAGCATGTCCTCCCCGCGGTCGAGTGGCATTCGAAAGACATGCGTAAATGGGTGTGCCTTCGTTGAAGGTTGGGTGTCGAGCTGGCACCTCGGCATCGTAAAAATCTACTGCCAATCATTAGCGGACCGGAGTTCCCTTGTGCCGACCCCTACCCGGGAAAAGCCGAAAAAAGAACAAACATTAACTGGGGGAGTAGACTGATACACAGACCCTTTTCAGCCACATCATTAGCCACAAGATTCTTATAAACATAATTAAAACCTGTAATAAATTTAGATATACAAAATTCTTTTAGACAAATTTCAGCAAGCTCTACATGACAATTTGAGATATTTAAATTAAGTAACATGAAGAAAATGAGATAAAGGGGAAATAAAACTTTAGTTTTTGCCAACAACTGGTGTTAAGGAAATGCTTACAAAAATGTTTACAAATAAAACGTTCTTACTAAGAAGTCTCATATTCAGCCAGTCTCTCCTTCATTTAAAACTCCAGTTTATATCATTTATCAGCTTATCTGAACAGCTATTTAATGTGTTTACTCTTTTCTGCCTTTTGTCATTTGACTTTATATATTCCACTAGTGACTTACTTAATTTAAACATCTCTCTCTGTATTTAATTTTTCTAAACAACTGCAAGCTATCTTCTGTACTAAAGCTGAAACATGAACTGCTATATGTTGACCAGCTGCAAGGGTCTTTCCAGCTAGAGATTTTTCATCTCCTTTACTAGTTCATTTTCTCTTACTGTGTCCACATTTCTTCAGTGCTGGCACCCAGACAGTGTGATAACTATCTAGTACCTGATTTTTACCCATATTATTAACATTGACTTGCTTTTTATACCACTTTCAATTTTTCACACTGGGAGACACCACTAATCAACTTGCTGCAGGCTGTGCTGTCATCTTGGAAGATGGCTTTGGTAAGCTCAAGCACTGCCAGGAGATATTCTTAGAGATTTTTTGAAAACATGCAGGAATATGACAAATGAATCTGAGGACATATGAAATGGACTCGGGCTTCTATTCCTACAGGTGCTTGGATTAATTTTCCATAAACTGCCACTGCAGTGCAAAATAAGACAGGATATTGCATTCCTGAGTGCACCAACCTTACAATGAGATGCTAAATGGAGATTCTATATGCCTGAGTTTGCGGTAGTTCAGATGGAGGTAAAAGATCCTTTAACACTTACTGAAATCAGTAGATGTTTTATTTCTTTACAGCATTCACAAACTATATAAACAAATCTATACTATTTCACTTTCTATTCAGAGACAAAAACCTTGCCCAGTCGACAAAAAGTGCAGAAGAAAAACCAGTAGGAAATAAAACCAATATATTCCTTGCACTCAACCACAGCTCAATAGAGGCTCCGTTGAGCTGTGGTTGAGTGCAAGGAATATATTTGTTTTTATTTCACTTTCTATATTTAAAATAAGATGTATCAAAATTTTTACTTCTCATCTAGCATCCTTTGCTCCATAAACATTTCCTTATTTTACTTATCAAATCATCATTGTCACATAAATTATTACATAACTCTTAATAGCTACTGTTCCATGGCACCCAAACTGCATTTACTAAAATCTAGTCCTTTTTCATCTTTCTTTTCTTTAATTTCTTCACCATGCCTCCCATTCAATGTCATTTCCATTTTCAAATTCTTGAAACATTCATACTGTGATTCACATTTAAATTTCCTCAAACTCCATTAACACTTTCATATTCTAAAACAGCATGCCTTACATATTCTTCTATTTTACAAACCTTGCATAATCTGTTGTTTCATTTGACCTCTACAAGGTAATTTCTGTTAACAGTCTCCATAAAAAACTCCAGTTTCGTTAATCTTCTCAAATGCATCTCATCTTTCCTGTATTTTCTTATCCTCTTACTTTCATGTTCCCAAGGTTTCATATAATAATAATAATACTCCTCTGCAACTTGTTCATACGATATCTTTCTACTTCTACTAACAAAATGTAGGCTACCTATTGAGAAGCAGGTCCACTTATAGGCTCTCCAAACCTTGTGGATGGCGGGTTCTCCCCAGGACCAACAAGTAAAAACAAGAGTAAGAAAAGACTCCCTTTTTGCAGTAATCTACTGCTGCATTCCTGTAGGCATTTTCCAGGCAGACAGCTAACCACAGCAGAATATACACATTCTAGAAATCAGGCAATGAAAATACAAAACAATCCTTCTTTGAGCCTTAAGTTGCCTTTTTTATTCAAAGTAATGAGCACTTTTTTTTGCCAAACTTCAACGGATACAATGCTTCTTCCTAAAAAAAAAAATTACGATTCTAGCTGTTTAAATAACCCTAAACAAGGGAGTCTGGTAGAAAACAGCCCTTATGATTGGGGGTAAGGCTGTGGTTCCTGATTTGCTTAAAGTTGGGCCTACTGGTTGGGGGGGGGGGGGGGGAGTCAACTCCCTAATTAGAAGAGTCATGGATTGGCTAATATTCAGGCCAGCTGATTGGAGGGGATGGCAAATCCCTAATTAGAATAAGAGTTATGGATTGGCTAACAACCAGGCCAGCTAATTAGGGACTTGGCCTTGTCTCCTAATCAGAATACGAGTCATATACTGGTTAGGCTGATATTCACCTCCAACTCCTTGTTAAGGAAAAACATTAATTCATAATTTTATAAAAATAAAAACAACATAATATTTTAGCCTTTAAAAAGACGTTTATTTTTGCAGGTCCATGGGAACAACATGTATGTTGGAGTCAACCTAAACTGTGAATCATGGAAGCTGACTTTTACAGAGCACCCAGGGTAATCTAGCTATATAATGACTCTATGTGAAATTAAAGTGGAATGAATAAAAACAGTAAAACAGAAGTGCCTATTTTATGGGGCCAGAGTCATCTAACTGAAAGATCCGTCTGGTATTAAAGTAAACACTTTCTCTCCCGAACCAAATCTTCTTCAGACTACTAGAGCTAGGGCATTAGAAAGGAAACCTATAACAATCAGAGAAACAAAAATAAAATTAAAAAAAAAAAAAAAAACTGTGGTGGGTAAGCGTCAATATTTGGCTGAATTAACAGAAGATCCTATGGTTGACTTTTTTTTTTTTTGAGCTGAAGGACGCTTGATCAAGCATTCGAAGTTCAGACCTGGTTTACTGTATGCGTTCAACTTAACCTGCCAGTCCAGCAAGAGCACATTCTTATTCCCATCCACAGGTAAGCCCACAATTTTGTCAAAGACATGAAATTTAAACCTAGAGTGATCTGTCATCTCAATGGAATGTTTTGTTAGAGGATTTCTACTAATCCTATGTCTTGCATCAGAAAATGGTTTGACATGCATATTTTTAGTCTGTTAATGATTTCTACTAATCCTATGTCTTGTATCAGAAAATGGTTTGACATGCACATTTTTAGTCTGTTAATGATTTTCCAAACATAGAAGGCTTCACACTTTGTGCACTAAACTCTGTAAACAACCATTTCTGTTTTACAGTCAGCTCTACACCTTTTGTAGTACTGTTTTCTTAGTACATGTACAAGTGAAATGGTCTGTGTAGCTCATAGGTTCACAAAAGGAGCATTTTTTGAGTTTCACATTTGAAAGTCCCATTTTTGTGGGTTACACTGTGTCCATGTTAGACCTTAGATAGTCCCCAATACTTCTGTTTTTTTGAAAATAAACCTACGTTCCATTTCTAAGATATTGGCAATTTGTTACCGTTAATAATATCTCATTTTGCTTTCATAATCTTATAGATAGAGAAGTGGTGAAGAGCAATGGTAAGGCCATTCTATATTTTCTTGCTTTATTTTTAGGGTCTTTGTAAAGGTTGGCAAAACCCAGGTGGTGTCTGTCAACAGGTTCAAATGACGTCTCCCTGGAACTTAATATATCTCTAACAGGATCATAGGAGGTTACTAGGCTCTTGGCCCTGAGGCTCTTATAAGCCTAGCCAAGAGTTTAGCCCATATTTGTCCAGCAGGGACATGGGTGGAATCCCAGGGATATATTTTCTGTTTCCCATTCAGTTATCCAGGTTGTGCTTACAAAGGGGTAAAGAAGTACTCTGCTTCATGTGAAGAGGAAGTTTATTCCATGGATGGGGGAGTCTCTGGGACACAATCTGTCTGGCCAACAAGTTATGTTGATGTCACAGACCAGGTCGAGGCCACGCGTGTGAGTTACTCATGTGGAGCCTGACTGGCGGATATGCAGCAGTCCCATCAAGGTGGGGTCCATATACCAGACAGTGGTCACCTCTGAGGAGTCTGTATGAAACTGAGTAGAGGGATAGGGCTTTTAGCCTGTGTATGGTAGATGTCTGAGGCCATGGATTCTTCTGGTGAGAAACCTCTGTGGTCTCTCCAGCTGCTACATGTGCTTTGCAAGGTACGTGCCGAAAGGGGCTTTGTCCTCAATAATGGGCCTTATAAGGGAAGAATACAGGGATGGTATGACCTCCTTGTCCCAAGATGAGATACTCTTATGAGGTGGGCCGTGCAGAAGGCTTTCTGTACAATGAAAGCAACATGGTGATCAAAAGTCATGTTGCTATCAACCTGGGTGCCCAAATCCATCACAACTGATTGCATGCTTAGGACGTTGTTATTAAAGTGACAATTTGTGGGGATGTCACTCTCCCCAAAGGGGATGATGATGCATTTTTTGGTACTCAGCTCGAGGCCATGTTTCTGGCACCAGTCTTTGAGTGAGACCCTCTTGAAGGATGTCCACATCACTAGGGGAATTGATGACAGCACCCAGCTTGCAGTCATCTGCAAACTTGGTCAGCCATAGCCCACTGGTTTTGGCCTGCACCGCAGAAAAGTATATCCCAAATAACAGAGACCCCAAGACCGAACCCTGGGGTACGCCGCTTGTTACGGGTCTACTGCTTGAGGTGGTTTCCCCTATTTTGACTAGCTGGGTCCCCTATTTTGACTAGCTGGGTTCTATCAGTGAGCCAGTTTGCTATCCATCTGGTAACATATGGATTGATGGCTAGTTTAGAGAGTTTACCTATTACTAGTTGAGAGAATTTACTTATTATCCCTGGCGTAAGCCAGGGAACCTTGTTGGCTAGGCTTACTTAGGCCCTTGGGTCAATAGCCTAGTACCTACCTATGAACCTATGCTCGAGTGTTGAATAGTGTCAAAGGCTTTGGCCAGGTCAAGGTAGGCTGTGTACACCATCTTCCCCTCGTCCATGGCTTTGGTGAGTCTCAAAGAAGTCGACCAGATTTAACAGACATGACTTCCTCTTGATGAAATCAGACTGTGTGGGATTGAGTGTTTGGTGGTTGCCAATATCCTTGTTAAAGAGGTCCATGCTAACCCGTTCCATGGCCTTGCAGATCAGGCTAGTTAGGCTGATGGGGTCTATAATTTCCTGGATCGGTGGACACTCCACCTTTGTGCAAAGGGATGACAATGGCTGTCCACTACTCAGCTGGGAAGAAGCCGGTGCTCAGGCTTTGGTTGAATAGGACGTCTAATGGTGCTGCAAGTTCCTGCCTGAGTTCATGTAGGAAGCAGCCTGGGATGTTATCGGGTCCCATGGAGGCTGTATTTTTTGGCTTTCAGAGAGAGCAGTGATGACCTGTTCCCTAGATATAAGGGGAAGGAGGTAGGTACTGGGGATGTCCTGATTTACTAATGGGAGATAGAGGGGTTTAGTTTTCTCTGAATCTGTCAGCCAGCAAGTTTGCTATATCTATGGCATTTGTATATGTGGTGTCCTTGACCACCAGTTCTGAACAGATCTGGGTGCTTCCTTTGAGGTTGTGGACATATGTGAAGAAGGCCTTATGATTGTCTCTAATAGATGTAGCCAATTTGGACTCGAAGTTTGCTTTGGAGGATTTCAGTAGTGCTCTTACTTTGCTTGTTCAGACTAAGGAGACATTGCTTCCAGTTAGGCACCTGCACCTTCTTGGTCTTGGACAGCAACTTTTTTCCTTTTGTTATAGAGTTTATTTATTGCAGATGTCCACCAGACAGGTTTAATCTTCCTTGTGAAGGATGATTTAGTCCTGTCGGGTATTCCTTATTCCATGCATCTATATAAATGCTAGTATAGTGCTTTGATGTAGTTTTGGATACTGGTGCCAGTTCCAACACAGGGAGAGGGGGAGGAGGTTGTGAAGGTGCTTATAACATCCCTCAGGAGGCTGTAATCAGCTCTGCAGAAGTTTTTATGTCTGATCCTAGCTAGAGGGCGGGGTTGGAGGAGATGGTGACTTTGAAAGCGACTGCTTTATGGTCGGATCTTACCAGGGAGGCTGATACTATAGGGATGCTGCAGTGGTTACTCACATTGGTGAATACCAAGTCCAAGACATTATCATCTCTAGTGTATGGTGTAGCCTAGTCTTATTTCATAGCCATGAGCTAAAAGTCTCATAAAAAATTCATTCATCTTTTTTGAAACTCTTGCTATGTGCATTCCTTGAAACTTTATTATATTACTTTTTTTGTTCTGGGTGCATGCTACTGGTGTATAAAGCATATTAACTCTTGTTGGTTTTCTGAACAGGTTGTTAGTAAGTTGTCCATCTCTCTCTCTCTTTTACTGATGGTAAGATCCAATAAATCTACTTTTTCTTTGCTATAGTGCATGGTAATCCTGAGTAAGTTGGCAGAATTCTTGATGTAGTCAAAGAACTCCAGCTGCTGACCTTTGCTGCCTGACTGGAATTTATTTAGGAGTAGCTGAAGTCTCCCATAATGATAGAGATTTTGTTTATAGAGTACGAGTACACTATAAAGCTTAAAGGGACATCAGGGTAAATGAAAAGTATCCTGGAAAAGGTACTAAAATGATGTTTTTTCCTCTTCAGTGTGATAAGCTCAGTTTGTGGGTCTCTGGAAATTTGTCTGGATATAATGTGGTCCCTAAACATTATAGAAATGCCACCACAGTTGCCGCTGGGTATGGAGGCATAGTAGGTATAGACCATTGTATGGAAGGAGTACTTTCCAGACATATAAACCACGGTTCAGTAATTACACAGACATGGATACATTCCAACTGCAGGAGAGCCTCAAAGTCAAGCAACCTGCTGGTGAGATGTCTGACACACAGTAGGGACACTTTAATGTGACACTATTTAGATTTGTGATACTTTGTCTATACTAAAATATTCATGAAATGGACTTTGCCTAATGAGGTACTATAAGTGCAGTAAAGGCTTTAGCCAGTGTGTGCAAGCCTTGAAATGAGAGAGGAAGGATGGTGGTGAAGTATTTAACCAACTGCTGATGCTAATTAATTTTTCTTTGAATCTAGGCATCATTCTTGGAGAAGGGAGAATTCCAATATTTCTTGTACTTGTGACATGCATGCAGAGCTCTGACATGTTTCTGCATATAGGTCACGGACAAGTAATGGGATACCAGAATGGCTGTGGTTGAAGGGGGCCTGGTCCATTTCACTGTCTGGGGCACCATTTGACCATGATCTGTCTCTGTTTCTAACTGTAGGACATCCAAGACCACATTTAATATCCACTAGGCTAACAATTCTACTCTCATCTTATACTAGTAACACACTATCCTCCCTGTTGCTGCACTCTCTCTCTCTTCCTCCCGTAATCTTCTAAACCCTACAAGAAAAGAACAGTGTTTGCTTTATACACATTTTCATTCATTTTATACCATAAAAATACTTTAAATATAATTGCACAATTTTTTACATTCATATGTAAAAGCATTTACAAGTTATCAATATAAAACAAATTAACTAAATTCAAGTCCTTTCTTTATTGCTACATGACAAATCCTCACATATTCTTTTACACATCAGCCATATTCCCAGAAATACTTTAGCCCATTTATTAACAACACATTTCTTTATCATACTTCCCATATAGCATTCACATTTTCAATTTAAATCCTTCCCATCTATATCCATTTTTATTTTTTCCTATTTTTTATTCTTTTTACAATCCAAAAAACAGTGTTTTGTTGTTCCTTTTTCATTATAAATCAACCCCTTTTCTTTTCTCCATGACCTTATATTTCATATTCCCTTTTACTGGCAACTTATCTAATAAAACTCTCCACAAAAACATCTTATGCTTCATAAAAAATTTTAAACCTTTTTTCTTTGGTCACTTATTGCCTTTTTCGTCTTCTATAAAGGAGAACTGCACCAACAGACTCAATAAAGCATGTTTATTTCATCATGGTTTGGTGTTTCCTACATTTTAACACCACTCTGGGACAATTTACAGGTTTTAAATATTTTTATACATAATTTCCGAGTCTGACCACATGGGGTCTGGCATCTTGAAGTAATTCTGATTGTTTAGTCTGCCTCTAGGTGTCCCACAATGCAGTGCTGATCTGTAAAAAGTTACACCACACAGGCCTCTTCCTTCCTAAAGCCCTTGCCACTGCATTGATTTTATATACATACACTGCTGTCTTTCAGTCAGTTAGCTTTACGTAACATTTCATGCCGCTGAAGGCCTACTTAAAACACAAACTGTACAAATGCTACAGAACAGACTTTCAAACTGCTTTTTACTGGTACTTCTTTTTAGAATGGCTAAACTGCAGTTTTTTTTTTGTGAAGCCTGAATTGTACTACTTTGACTCATCTCCCATTCCCCTTCACACTTAACTTCCCTAGCTGTCAAAGTGCTAAGGGTAATCTGAGCTGCTACCTGCTGTGATTGACAGCTCACTGCAGGAGACTTGACTCATGTACTGTTTCCTTGTTCTACCCTTTACTTTCTGTATGGGTAGGGGAAGGCACTGTGACATCACAGCATGGGTGGGTTTTTAGGATGATCATGGTGATGTCAGTTTAGGGAGGGAATTGGCCAGAAAAACTACCTGTATTCAGTGGCATTGATGAAATCAATGAATTGGAGACTTTTCCAGGGAGGGATAAAAGTTTTTTGAAAGTGAAACCACCACAGTACAGTAAGATACTGTTCTAGTGCAGAGAAACATTCAATTTAAAATATTTTAAATGCTGTGTTGTTGTTTATTCATAGCAGGGATAATAAATAGGGAGAAAAAGGACGGAGAAGTTGAGCATTTAATAACATAATCCTGTTGTTGTCCTTTAAATTTCTGCTATGGGTACACACAGACCAAAAAAAATGTTTTCCAAACTTACATTATACAATTATTCTTCCCATGAACATCACTTAGTTTTAAGGTTCATAATTTCTTTTTATTCTATTTTCTTTCATCCTGTCTTTTATTTCTTTTCTTTCCCCTTTTTTCATCCCATGCATTTTTATACTTTTCATACAATATATTCCCTATCACTTCTTTTCTCGCTACAAAAATAAATACATAGATGCTAAATACACTGCTGGATTCAAACCACCTTCTTTTCTTTTGTTATAAATTATCCCTCTTCTCACGGGTTTCAGCCTTGATCACCATATGAAACTTAAAAAAAAAAAATCTCTAATGACTGTTTTTCCATTTGAAGGGGAAACTTATTCCCCTTAGATATGCTATTTTTCCTAATATGCAAGTATTGCTCCCTGGATATGCAATTTATCCTAATAAGTACTGAACATATGTCTATTACTGAAATAAAATCATTTCCACCAAGCCAGCAATATTTTATTTCTTCCATTATGTCTCTCCATTTACTTATTATACTTTGATACTCACCAAATTTCACTCTGAAAATCTTTAGGCCCGAGTCCAAAAGACCCTCAGTGTAAGTGACTGTGACGATAGGAGGTACTGCCAGCCCTGCCAGGAGAAATAGGGCAGTGGATTTGTAACATATCCCAGCACAACTAGTTGGAATTTTGTAAATACCTATGTCATTTGTTTATCAAACTGATTTATACAGCTGCTTATTCTGAAAATGTATTTGTGAGGTTTGCTTGTGTTAAAATATATCAACAGTGGGCCCTGCTGGAAGGAAAAAAAAGTGCATGCATTATTGTAACTGTTTAAATGTATACATTGTATACTACACTTGAAGTGAAGTGGTTAATCTTAATCCACCTAACTTTGCAAAATATATCTGAAATTAAATGACTTTATGGGTTAAGCCATAAAGATGTTATCCCACAGATTTGAATGGAGCCAAAGATGCAACGTCAGGCCTAGAGAATAGTTGGTGTCTCCTGCAAGAAGAGTGAAATGATTTTATGGTTTTATGATTTCCAGCAGCTGTACCACATTTGAGCAAAGCTCTATGTGTGTGTATGGTAACACACAGGTGCTAAAAACTTGGCAGCTTCTAGTCATGGGGGATAGTGCGGGAAACAAGAGTCAGATGACCAGACGTATGTGATGTCATTCTGTACAGAAATAATGTTTTAGTTATCGAGGACACCGAAGTCTCAGCAGCATTCTGTCTTCTGTCTTATATCTGACAACATGGACCACTCACCCATCTTGCTTTGTTCTATTCAGTAAGTAGGAACAGTAATTCTTTTAGACAATCAGGAATAGATAGTGAGACTAGCTAAATACTGTTTTTCTGTAACTGTGTGAAACTTTCCATTGGTGTTATTTATAATATTCCCTGTGACTGAAACTTTTAGTTATGTACTTACCATAACTTTAGATGTTTGGGATCCATCTTGCCTACATTCTGTACTGATGGGTTCGGAGCCGATCCTCGGCACGCTATACTATAGAGCGAAGTCTCTAATTGGCTGAGCTATTCTATATCCCAGGATGCACCACCACCACTTCCCCAGATCTTGTTTGTCCGCACACATGCACACAGTCATAGACAGCTGAAATAACATTGCCAGGTGTTTCAAGATGAAAGGGCTAAACTGAACCATCTGGTCTCTTCTGATCTCCAAGGCAGGGGGAAGGAGGGAGGGTTATTAGGAATGTAGGCGAGATGGATCCCAAACATCTAAAGTTATGGTAGGTACATAACTAAAAGATGTTATGTGATCCTATCTCGCCTACATTCTGTACTGATGGGACAGCGTCCCTAGCACCTGATTCCTGGGTGGCTCACTGGAAAACACTCCTGAGAACTGTGGAACTGAAGGAAGCTCACCCCCGAGATGCCACATCCAATATGTAATGAGAAATAAAGGTGTGAGGAGAAGACCAGGTAGCTGCAGCACAAATGTCACTAATGGCAAGCTTGGAATGAAAGGCTGTCGAAGTAGCCATAGCCCTTGTAGAATGAGCTCTCACAGAGGTTGTAAGCTCTCTATTAGAAAGAAAATAAGTATGACTGATACAGTCTCTGATCCACTTGGCAATAGTGACCATCGTGACGGCTTTGCCCAATTTATTGTCTGAAAAGGACACAAACAACTGATCTGTTTTCCGTGTTTGATGCGTCCTATTTAAGTAGAAACGCAATTGCCTGTGAACATCCAATGAATGGAAGGTATATTCTGCTCTGTCTGAGTAGTTGGGGAAGAAAACTGGGAGTTCCAAAGACTGTTGGAGACAAAAACTAGAACAAACTTTGGGAACAAAGGATGGATTAGGCCTGAGGGATACTCTATCCTTGTGAAAAACCAGATACGGTGGTTTGACACATAGTGCTTGGAGTTCCGAAACTCTTCTGGCCGATGTAATTGCCACCAAAAAGGCAGTCTTCCAAGAAAGAAATTTCAAGTCACAAGTTGCTGCCGGTTCGAAGGGGGAAGAGGTCAAAGCACCTAATACGAAATTAAGATCCCACGGAGGAGCGGGATGAGAAATTGGAGGTCGTAGCAGCCCAGCGCCTTTCATGAAGGCTTTACACAACTTACTGCTCATCAAAGGTGGGTCTATACTTTCATGAAAATTAGAAATGGCTGCTAATTGAACCTTAATGGTAGAGACCGAAGAACCTTGATTGAATAAGGAAGCCAAAATTTCAAAACTTCAGACACCGGGGTAGTAATGGGATCTAATCCCCGGAGTTGGGCCCAAACGGTGAATCTCTTCCATTTGCTGTTATACATCTTCTTAGTCGAATTCTTGTGGGCCGAGGACAAGATATGTATGAATTCCGAGTCCAAAACCTGGTTCCTGACTATAGTCGGAAGTGGAGGAGCCAAGCTGTTAACCTCAATGAGTGAAGGGACTGATGAAGCTGTCCCGACTGATGGATCAAGAGATCTGGCACCTGGTCCAGGAACCATGGACCGTCCAGTGCGTGTTTCCGAAGAAAGGGCAGCCAGACTTGACGAGGCCAGTATGGGGCAACTAAAATCATCTTGCACTGCAAGTGAATCGCCTTCTGGATTACCCTGGGAAGAAGGGGAACCGGTGGAAAGGCGTACAGTAGGCCGGTGGGCCAAGGTTGGACTAGGGCGTCCTTGGGAAACCCCCCCGGAACTGGGGTGAGAGAGAAGAACTGTAGACATTTCGTGTTGAGGGGAGTTGCAAAGAGGTCGCAACAAGGAGTTCCCCATCTTCTGAAGATCTGAGTTGCCACTCTGTCGTTCAGAGACCACTCGTGCGGGGAGAGAATAGTTCTGCTCAGTCTGTCGGCTATTACATTGGATCTCCCCGGAATGTGTGTTGCTACCAAGAAACGGTTGGTTGCAATAGCCCAATCCCATACTTTCATGGCCTCTCTGCAAAGGGGATAGGACCTGGTCCCTCCCTGCTTGTTCAGGTACCATGTTGTCGGACTGAACGGCAATCATGCCCTGGGGGAGGTAACTGTGTAGTGCTTGTAGGGATAGAAGCACCGCCCTCATTTCCAGTATATTGATGTGTAGGGAACTCTCATCGGGGTGCCACTTGCCTTGGACTGACCTGCCCAGGTAATGTCCCCCCCACCCCGTCTGGGAGGCGTCCGTAGTCAAAGTGGCCACTGGAGGTGGAGGAACGAAGGGTCGCCCCTGATCCAGGTTGGAGGAAAGAAATCACCAATGGAGGTCCTGTTTGCACGTCTCCGTGATTATGATGAGGTGACAGAGGGAGATCCTGATACGACCACTGGACTGACAGGAGCCACTGGAGAATCCTCATGTGCAATCTTGCTAAGGGAACTAGGAGAACGGTAGCCGACATGGAACCCAACAGTTGTAGGACCATCCTTGCTGGGGCTCGGCGTTTGGAGAGCAATGCTCGGACTTGAGATTGTAATGTTTCTATTCTCTCTGTAGGTAGATAGACCCGCATTTGCTTTGAGTCTATCTCTACACCGATAAACCGTATGCGCTGAGATGGCAGCAACACCGACTTTGCCCAATTGAAGGTGATTCCTAGGGAGTTGCCTAGAGAAATAGTGGCTGCTAGGTTTCGTAAGAGTAGACGCCTGGAGGTGGCAGTAAGGAGCCAGTCGTCTAGGTATGGAAACACCTGGAATCCTAGACTTCTCAGGTGAGCAGTCACCACCGCCAAACATTTGGTGAACACCCTGGGGGCTGTGGTGAGACCAAAGGGCAGTGCACAGAACTGGAAATGACCGTCTCCCAGACTAAAGCGCAAGTGTCTCCTGAACGCCTGATCTATCAGGATGTGATAATAGGCGTCCTTGAGATCTATGGAGCACATCCAAACACCTTTCTCCAGCAGCGGGAGAATGGATTGTAAGGTGACCATCCGGAACTTGGACTTCTTGACAGAACGGTTGAGCTTGCTGAGATCCAAGATGGGCCTCATGTCCCCGGTCTTTTTTGGCACCAAAAAGAATCTTGAGTAAGTCCCTAATCCGGTCTGGTCTTCGGGGACCGGTTGGATGACTCCTTTTTGAAGCAGCTTTGAAATTTCGATGGCTGCGAGATCCCGTTGACTGGGTGGTGGGTCCGGGATTTTCCGGGATAGTGGGGGGGGGGGCTGAGAAAAGGGAATGTTGTAACCTTCGGCAATGATCTGGAGCACCCATCGGTCCTGAGTGATATTCTCCCAGGCCTTTAGGTGCCTCGAAAAACGACCCCCGACTGGCTCCGGAGTGGCGCAGTCGGGCAATCCTTCAGGGATGCTGGAAGGTTGAGGAGCCACGAAAGGACTCGCGGTCTCCAGTGTTGCGGGGGCCTCTGCCGCCTCTGGGACGGCGTCTTCCTGAAAAATTTCCCCCTCCTCTGCCTCTAGAAGGGGGATCATCCTGCTGTGAGGGGTAAGTCTTCTGAGATTTGCGGAACCACATTTTCCCCCCTTTTCTAGCCTTGGGATAAGGCCGGAAGGGAGTGGAAAACCGTGCCCCTATGGCAGTCAAGGTCTTACCCTCTTGTTCACAGCGGGTCAAGGTGTCCTTTACCTTGGGTCCAAACAAGGAGGACCCATCAAAGGGGGCGTCGGCAAAGGAAGACTTGAAGGCCTCCGCAAAATGACACAGGCGGAGCCAGGCTTGTCTCCGTAGAGCAACACCTGTACCCGCCGCTCTACTCACCCCTTCGGCCGCATATGAAATGAGCCTCATGGACGAGTTCGATATTGATGACAGGGTAGCCAACTGAGAGCTAACCGTCTGGACCAACTGCTCAGGTAGGTTACCAGAGAGGGTATCTGAAAGTTCCTTGACCAGATCCCTCTGAAGTCTGGTGAAGTGCGTCAGATAATTCAGAGACCTTAAAGTAAAGGCTGCTGAAGTAAGGGTGCGCTTCCTGTACCGATCCATACTCCTGGACTCTTTATTAGGAGGATGGACAGACGTCGAAGCCTCTGCCACATCTTGCTGGGTAGCAGATGCCACCACCAGGGCATCTACGGCCACACCTTTGGATAAGAATTCCTTTTCAGGGGGGGCTGACAGAAATTTATTTGGGCGAGCTGGCACCGGTTCCACAAAATCCGGGTGCTCCCACGCCCTTCGAGATATCAAATCCAGGAGCTCATCGAAGGGCGTAGACACCCAGGAGGCGGAAGGCTGAGCCCCGAAGGCCTTGAGGAAGACCGACTCCTCAGCGGAAGGGGGTTTGGACTGCCAGTCGCCTCGTTGCTTGAGGATTTCTAAGATGTCTACAAAAGAGACATCATCCGAGGACGACTTGGGGGACCCCTTCGCATCATCGAGGTCGGTGTCCGAGGTGAGAGACTCATCAGGTGAGTCGACGTGCTTCCTCTTACACTGTCTCTTGCTGGGAGGTTCCTCCGAAGAAGCCTTGGAAGGACCCCCAGGAAGGGAGGAATCCCAAATGGGGGTGACCTCAGGCCCCAGGGCTCCGCTGTCTTGAGACAGGGGAACAACA
This sequence comes from Protopterus annectens, assembly GCF_019279795.1. Classification (NCBI taxonomy): domain Eukaryota; kingdom Metazoa; phylum Chordata; order Ceratodontiformes; family Protopteridae; genus Protopterus; species Protopterus annectens. The sequence goes on along the minus strand of NC_056731.1, from coordinate 96,687,798 downwards.
AAGGAACAAGTCTCCATGCCAAGGGAAGGTGTTGGAGAGATGGTGGAGGTAGCCAAGGAAGATTTGGCTAAAGCACTCCTCATGGCCCTGAAGGCCGGACCCCCCCCCCCGAGTCCTGGGAAGGTCCGACCCCCGAAGCCACAACGGTAGAAGGCACTCCCGCCGCCGACACACCGAGAGGGAGGCTCGGAACCGAAAGCATCGGACCCGAAGCGCCACCCCCGGGGCCGACCGAGGAGGTCCGTGTACCGAACTACGATCCGAAGGTCGGGGTTGGAGTAAGGGTCGGAGCCAACCCGAAAACCTCCACCGGCTCCACCAGCACCGACTCCAACGGTGCCGAGGCTGTTGGAGGAGGAACCAAGACAACAGGGTGGACAATCGGCTCCGAAGCCGACTGGGCTGGAGCAGAGACTAACTTTTGGAAGACTGGAGACTGAAACAGCCTTTGAAGCACCCTGTCAATATCCGAATCGGACATCCTCGAGGACCGAGAAGAGACCGATTGGTCCCGAGTTGACTTCTCCGCCGGTTCCGAAAGACTGGGGGACCGGCTCCGAAGAGTCTCAAGCAGTATCGGCGCCGAGGGAGATTCCACCAGCACAGCAATTTCCCTCGGAGCCGACGGGGACTTCGGCGCCGAGGTAGAAGAGTCTGAATGTGTGACCTTTTTCGGCTCCGAAACCATTGGAGCCGAAGAAGGTGACACACCTCTCGATGCTCGAGCGCTCGGCTCCGAAGACAGAGGAGTCGAGGCTGGAGGCACCGAGGCAGACCGTTCCGACCTCGGCTCCGAAGTCCGTGGAGCCGACGGAGAAGCCTGCCTTGATTTCTTTGCTGTCGGCTCCGACGGACTGGTCAGAGCCGAAGACTTCTTCTTCCTGGAAGGAGAGGGGGAAGAAGATAAAGCCTCCTCAAAGGAAGGGGAGATCATCCCTTTCAATATTAATTTGTTTTTCCTCTCTTGGAGGACACGAGAAGAAAAAGCGTGGCATACACTACATGACTCTTGAAGGTGCTTAGGCCCTAAGAAATAAACACACAGCGAGTGATCATCCGTTATAGACATCTTGTACCCACACTTGGTACATTTTTTAAAACCCGAAGGTCTATGTTCTTTCGACATCACTAGAACAACTCAAACAACCACTAGGGACAAAAAGTAATCACTGAGAACCAAATCCCTCTAACTTAAGCAGGATTTGACCTATAGGCTCCGAAACAGACAACAGGTAAACTATAAAAAGGCTCTAACAGAGCGCGAGGGCAAGGCCCCTCTAACTAAAACGGGACCTAGATTTTAATGTACAAGTACCACAAAAATTATAAACAGTAATTTTAAACAACACAGATATCCTGAACTAGAGCGCAAGGGAAACCTCTACTAATAAGAGCGAGAACCTAGCGCTGCGGAAATTCACACAACTTTCCTTCACAAAAACACTCAACAAGTGATAAGTAGCTGTTAAAACAGCTTTTGGGTGAAAAATTAGAGAAATTCTGACAGAAAATTTGTAAGTAAAGAATACTTAGCCCAGCCAAGTCGAGACCACGTCTATTGCTGTCAAGCGGCAAACGAGATCTGGGGAAGTGGTGGCGGTGCATCCTGGGATATAGAATAGCTCAGCCAATTAGAGACTTCGCTCTATAGTATAGCGTGCCGAGTCGGAGCCGAGGATCGGCTCTGAACCCATCAGTACAGAATGTAGGCGAGATAGGATCACATAACATCTAGTATTTATTGTAAACTGATACTTTTATTACTCGTTATTAAATATATTTAAGCTTCTCATTGTGGCTGGTCCTTTTTAGAAAATATTTAAGTTTTGAGAGTATTTAAATATATTTATTTGGTAATAATGCTGGCCACTTATGAAAGCCTTGCTGTTTGGACAACATTACCATTTGTATTAATCTTAATTTCATTCAGTATAATTAGGTACCCTTATAACAGCTTTAAAGTAGCTGGCAGGGGTTCTGGTGGCAGTGATAACTACCTTATCGACCGGCAGAAGAGGGCACAGCAGGTGAATCTGTGCCAGCCTTTCCCAGGGTGTGTGTGTGTGTATGTGTGTGTGTGTGTGTGTGTGTGTGTGTGTGTGTGTGTGTGTGTGTGTGTGTATATGTATATGTCTTTGTGTGTGTGTCACAAAGCACTCCTTTCAAAGAGAGAGTGGGGGAGGACATAGCTTGGAACCCCAGCTAAGGACTCAATTCCAAGCTGTGCCAATGAAGAATCTTATTGGGGGGTCTGGAAAGATACAGACAGGAACCAGCCCCCAGACTGAGCGTGTCCCCTGGTTACTCTTACAGGAAATTGCGCTTGATGCAGACAGGTCTGCATCTGGAAATACTGAGTGTATACATTTGTATTCCAAGTGAACATCCCTCTCCAGTGTCAGTGGTGAGAATTCAGGCTCCTTGACTACTGGCCTAGTGTGGGGACTTGCACTGAGAGGTGTTTTGGAATCTGGCCTGCTCTGCAAGCCTATTTACATATATGCCTTACACAGAAGTAAGTTGCTTACAGTGGATATAAAAAGTGTACACACCCCTGTTAAAATGCCAGGTTTTTGTGATATAAAAAAATGAGACCACAATAAATAATTTCAAAACTTTTCCCACCTTTAATGTGACCTATAACCTGTACAATTCAATTGAAAAACAAACAAATCTGTTTAGGGGAAAAAATATTTAAAAAAAAACAAAACAAAAACAAACGTACAATAAGCTGGTTGCATAGGTGTGCACACCCTTAAACTAATACTTTGTTGAAGCACCTTTTGATTTAATTAAAGCATTCGGTCTTTTTGGGTAGGAGTCTATTAGCACGGCACAACTTGACTTGGCAATCTTTGCCCACTCTTCTTTGCAAAAGCACTCCAAATCTGTCAGAATGAGAGGGCATCTCTTGTGCACAGCCCTCTTCAGGTCACCACACAGATTTTCTATTGGATTTAGGCCTGGGCTCTGGCTGGGCCATTCCAAAACTTTAATTTTCTTCTGGTGAAGCCATTCTTTTGTTGACTTGGATGTATGCTTGGAGTCATTTTCGTGTTGAAAGGTGAAATTCCTCTTTATCTTCATATTTCTAGCAGACGCCTGAAGGTTTTGGGCCAACGTGACTGGTACATAATTCTCTCCACCTTGACTAAAGCTCCAGTTCCAGCTGGGGAAAAGCAAACCCAAAGGATGAAATGGCCACCACCATGCTTCACCATGGGGATGGTGTTCTTTTGGTGATGCGAATTGTTGTTTTTGCACCAAACGAACCTTTTGGAATTGTGGCCAAAAAGTTCAACCTTGGTCTCATCAGATCACAACACATTTTCCCACATGCTTTTGGGAGACTTGATGCATTGTTTTGCAAACTTTAGCCGGGCCTGGATGTTTTTCTGTATAAGAAAAGGCTTCCTTCTTGCAACCCTACCCCATAGCCCAGGCATATGTAGAATGTGGGAGACTGTCACATGTAGTTCACAACCAGTACTTGCAAGAAATTACTGCAGCTCCTTCAGTGTTGCTGTAGGTCTCTTGGCAGCCTTCCTGACCAGTTTTCATCTTGTCCTTTAATCAATTTTGGAGGGGCGTCCAGTTCTTTGCAATGTCACTGTTGTCCAATATTTTCTCCACTTTTTGATGACTGTCTTCACTGTGTTCCATGGTATATCTAATGCTGTGGAAATTATTTTGTACCCTTCTGACTGATACCTTTCAACAATGAGATTCCTTTGATGCTTTGTAAGCTCTCTGTGAACCATGGCTTTTCCTATAGCAGGCAACTGAGTAAGTGTCAGGAAAATCCTACTAGGACAGCTGAACTTCATTTGGGGCTAATCAGAGTCTCTTTGATTGATGGCAGGTGTATACCCAAGAAGACTGAATGTTGTAATTAAATCAAAAGGTGCTTCAACAAAATATTAGATTATGTGTGCACACTTATGCAACTAGCTTATTGTACGTTTTTTATTTTTTTATATTTTTCCCCTAGCAGATTTGTTTGTTTTTCAATTGAATTGTACAGGTTATAGGTCACATTAAAGGTGGGAAAAGTTTTGAAATTATTTATTGTGGTCTCATGGGGGGTCCAGTTTAGACTTAATATGGCAGCTGAACATCAATGCAGGGCAGCATCCAGGTCTAAATGAAAGATGTTCTATTGCATGTATTCTGAAATTAAAAAGCCTTACTAGAAAGGGTTTTATGTATAGAGTTCATGAAAAGTTTGTACTAATTGTAGTTTCACCATGTCATTTTAGTATTTTAGATATTTTGTACTTATAAAGTACAATAACCCTTGTAGGCATTTTATGGTATATAAGAAAATGTATTACTGTTTTTTCTGTAGGGTTAGGGTTTGAGTTTTGCATGTGGGTGCGTCTATATGTGTTTGAGACACTTGTAGTCTTCAGAAATTGTAGTTTTCATGAGTACTAGTTCATATTTAGTTGTTAAGAAGAATGAAAAGAACTGATTAATACTGGTTAATTACCTAACCAATCAACTGTTGCTCACTGACTACTTAAGGGCACGCGCCCAATGTTTTATTTATCTGAAGAAGTCACAGTATTCACTGCGACGAAAAGTGCTTCATTTTGGATTAAACTGCTTGTTCTTACATTCTGCATTTGGTGCCTTCCTTTCTGCAACCAGTTTTCAGTTTTGTATAATTTTAAAATCTGCCAACTCATCACAACCCCCCCCCCAAAATTTTCCCAGTTAACTCTTTCTTTCTATCTCTGTTATTTGCTATCTACCTGAGGAAAAATTTAAGTCAACGCAAAGTATAAAAATAACCACACAAACAATTCCAAGCAAAAATCCTAAACCTTCTGGTCTTTCAACAGTTTTTCTACTTCTAACCCCATAATAACCATAACAAAATAGGATATTAAACTAAGGTCCCATGTGCTTGAATTGGTGGTTGCTCAGGTAGATGCAAAAAATCCCACAACACCTATCAAAAAGAGAAAGGGACATTCCCCAATGCCCTTGCCAAATTTCCCTAGTAGTTTAAATACCACGGGTTTCCACTAAAAAGAGTTTACTTGTCTAGTGAGACTAACATGGTCAGCAAAAAGGGTAAATAAATAAAAGACCAAATGAATATCCAATTCCTCCACCTTTTTTAAATCACCTAAAATAATTCTTTAAAAAATCTAACTAATATTGTCAGCCTCTCACAATACAAAATTGCATATTCTGTGGTATGTAATTCTTTACAAACCAAGAACAACCTTTGAAACCTTATTTTCCTCAACATATTTCCCTTCACTGGCAACTTATTTACATCCTCCACAAAAAATCTTGACACTCAGATTTATAAATCTGTTTTTCCTTGCTTTAACTGCACCAATAATATTTTTACTTGACCCTCCCAAAGGATTAACTCTATAATATCATTCACTATATATTATACCACTCCTTCGTAGTACCCTTTAAATTTTAACCTACAAATCCCAGAACCACATTTTCATCCGATACTCCATTATCTCCCTATTCTCACATCTTTCTCGCCTCATTTTTCCCTTACACTTCCAGTACTCCCCATATTTCAACCCAAAAATATGTGCAACAATTCCTTTCCCTCTACTCTCCCTTTCTCTTAATATCCTATATAACACATAGATATAGCATATACTAAATGATTAATTAAACCCAATATCCCTTCATCTTCTTTCATATAATGCCCTATTTTAACAGGGTTCAACCCAGAGCCCCAAATATAAAAAAAAAAAGAAAAAAAAGAAAACGTAGTACTACTTTTTCTTTATTACTTGGCATCATGTATACCACAGTTGAATAGCAAATCTTCCCCAAAATCAATGAATTAACCAAATTAACATTTTTATATGACATCCTAAAAGCTTTACATAAATTCTACAATTCCCATAATTTTATTTATCATTGCCTCCTACTACCCACTGTTCATAGGTGTACTATGGGCTAATGATCACTGGGACCTTTATAAGCCTAGCCAAGTACCCCAATTGCATGCACAAGTTTATGTGCCTTAGAGGTTATTTTAAGGAGCGTATGTAAGTTAGTGCAAGATTTACAGGCTGCCTCTGACCAGCAGGGAAAGAGGTGCTAGACCTAAGGCATATTTCTAATGTCTCATCCACTGCTCCAGGTTACTACTGAATATGGTTTGGAAAGAGCTCTACTTCAAATAGATCTAAAGCTTGTTTCAAAGAAATTAACTTCTCTGAGACACGCACTTTTCCCTCCAATGTTTCCTCTTGATGTCACAAGCAAACTTCAAATCTCTAGATCGTGTAATATAGTGATGCTATTCATTTTGCAGATATGCAGAGTCCAGAGTGGGATCCATGGATATCTTGTATGCCAGGCATAGATTATTTTATTTATTTATTTTACATTTGTTGACCGGGATAGTCCGACTGGATAATGTCCATTTTCAGAGGAGGCCCGGGGAGAAAAGCTCCGAAGGAAGTTACACAAGCATCTTAAAGCACACGTTTATCACAAGTTACAAAGTCTGTTGTTGAGTATCAGTTATACATGGGCTCAAACATATTATATAGCTTAATAAAAATAGCACAAGACATTTGAGTTACAAAAATAGTACTGGTATACAAGAGAAGCTAAACATTTAGTCAGGCTTGGAGCATGGACATAACCACTGAGACATGAAATACAGCTTGAGACATTTCTTGAATTGAGATAAAGATGTTTCAAGGGTAAGGTCAGCTGGTAGAGAGTTCCAAATTTTTCCAACATAATTGGCAAAGAGGGTGTCCCCGGCTGAGTTTTTGGGTTTGATAGTTTGTACTACCATTCTATTAGATGAGAGTAGTGGTCTGAGGTTAAGGTGGGGATAGATAATGTCTTTTACTGCTGGAGTATTATCAGGTTGTTTGAGTACTTTATGAGCCGATATAAGTTGGTTATACTAAAACAGTCTGGGTAGCTCTAGCCATCCAAGATTACTTAGGTTTATACAGTGATGTGTTCTATAGGGCAGGCCACAAATCTAGCATGTGACTGTAGCAGCTAGAGAGTTTGTTAAGTTCAGTTTTTTTAAGTTGGTAAGTACAGGGGAGGCATAGCATAGGGTAGAGAGCAGACTGGAGTGGGCAATGGCAGTTTTGGTAGATGGAGTTAGGAATGGCTTTATCCTATATAGAGGCCCAAGTTTTTTGTTAACAGTTTTGACAGTTTTGTTGATGTGCGCATCAAATTTAAGACTGTTGTCGACAATAATTCCTAATAGTTTTGTGTGGAGATCTGGGGCGATTATGGTACCATTGTTGGAAATAATGGTAAAGGATAATAGTGGGGATCTTTGTGTGTGTGTGTGTGGGGGGGGGGGGTAGGAGTTTTGTTTTGCTGGGATTCAAAATCAGACCGGTCAGCAAGCCAGATACAAGGATCTTAGAGCCTGCACTTATCAGTAAGTATGCTAGGATTTTTAGTCAGGGTTTAAGTAGGCTTTTTAGTTTAATTTTTACTGCTTAAAGTGTACTTTTGTTCAATGTAGTAGCACTTTTCCTGTTTTCTTTCCATTTAGTGCAAAATATAAAGGAAATGCTTATTGAGGCATTCAGTATACCTTTTAGGGATAAATGGTTTGATATTAGCCAGATCTTTATATTTTCAGGGGTAGGTCCACTAATACCCAATAGTGCTTTACACCCAGGGCTGCAGCTGTGGTATAACAGAGAGAAATAATAGATAATAACTTTGGCAGTCAGTTTGGATGAGGGCAGGTTCTGAACAGGTTTTCAGCTAAGTTTCCACTGGGCCGCATCCTTCTATGGAACAAGCCTTGCAGGCCAGCTGTTTAGAGGGAATGGTACCTGATGGGGAAAGATTAATTGTAAGCATGTGTAGCTAGATTAAATGAAAAACAGTTTCTTTACTTTCAGGGAGTCAGAGTGCCCTAGCTTCCCTTTTAAAGCAGTATCTAATTTTGAGTCCTGGACACAATTTAGTTAACAAGCAGAATACAGGTAGATTCTTGGGTAAATGCGGTAGCTATTCAGCATTTTTTGCACTACATAAAATAATATTATTTCATTGTTTTAAATCAAAGTACAGAAAACGTGTGCATACAATCACATTACAGATGCTAAAACGGTACTATACCAGCAGTATTACATTAAACTATAAACATATTAGGATCCCAGTTGTTATCTAAGTACAAAAGACAATTATTTAAACAGAGGATAGTCTGGCTTCCTTGTCACTATACAAATGTAGCAGTCAGTTAGGCTTGCTAATCACTTTAGAGCATGTTTTACTATATTATGTTATCAAGTACAGCGATAGTGAAACGCTAACTTTTAAAACTTTCTAGTCGCTAATATCTGTTTAACAGACTAGAATATTAAAATAAACTTGCTGGCTAATCACTTTAGAGCATGTTTTACTTCATGATGTTATCAAGTACAGCGATATTGAAACGCTAACTTTTATAACATTCTGGTCGCTATTATCTGTTAAACAGACTAATATACTCAAATAAACTTGCTGGCTAATCATTATGCAGCAATTTCTAGCAACTATAGCACTATATTGCAGTTTACAGGTAAACGCTGTTACAGTTACACAGTTATGTCTATATTGCAGTTTACAGGTAAACGCTGTTACAGTTACACAGTTATGTCCCTAGATTCAGTGTAAGTCACTTTGTTTGTTAAAACTGGGTGATTTTATAAATATAAACATCAAGTTAGCTGCAATACACAGTTTTGAATGTAGATAAATCAATGCATGTCCCAGTTACTTACCACAAGGGAGAAGGTTGCCGACTGGGTCTAGGAGCACTGGCTATTTGAAAAATGGCGGTTACTGGAGGGGAATTTGTAACCTCGCATACATAACTATGCATGGGGGAGGGGATCCAAGGTTTAAACCAGATACAAGGATCTTAGAGCCTGCACTTATCGGTAAGTATGCTAGGATTTTTAGTCACTGTTTAAGTAGGCTTTTTAGTTTAATTTTTACTGCCTAAAGTGTACTTTTGTTCAATGTAGTAGCACTTTTCCTGTTTTTTTTTTCTGTTTCCCAGGTTATTATCTCTCTCACTGGTCTGCAGGAAACAGAGTACAGAGATAGGGCTTTGAGGTGATGTGCACAGGACAATGTGTTTATGTCCTGTATTCTTTTTGTGAGGAACCTCTGTGGACATTCCAGTTGTTGCATGTGCCTGGGCAGGTACATACCGAAGGGGGTAGTGTACTCAACGATGGGTCTGATGAGGGCCAGATGAACAGAAACAATGACTTCCTTATACCTAAATGCCATGCTATTTCTTATAATTTGAGCAACATCAAATGATTTCCTAGAGACATGCTTGTCAAACCCAGGTTACTATCTACATGCATACCCAAATCCCTGACTACTGATTCTACTGTTGGTGGGATGTTGATGAGGTAATTTCCTTGAGTGGCTGACTTCCTAAAGGGTATTATTAATGCATTTCTTGCTATTGAGTTTTAAGCCATGTCTGTGTTAGCCATTCCTGTAGGATGACAGGGTCTTGGAGGGATTCTATGACTGCTCCTAGTTTGGAATCATCTGCAACTTAGTTAGCTAGAGGCCCTTGGCATTGGCCTTGACTTCAGAGAAGAAGGTGCCAAAAAGGAGTGGACCCAACAAAGAGCCCTGAGAGACCCCACTACTGCCGGTCTTCATTGTGGAGGTGGCCTCCCCTATCCTAACGTCCTAGCTCACAGACAGCTGACTATCCTGTGTGACTATGTTTTTTATGCTTATATCCATGAATTTGTTTACAATGCCTGAATGGGGTAGTGTATCAAATGTCTTAGCCAGGTTAGGGTAGGCAGTATGCTACGTTTTCCCTCATCCATTACCTTGGCAACCTTCTCAAAGAAGTCCATCAGGATGAGTAGGCATGATCTGCCCTTAGCAAAATCAAACTGGGTTGGATCCAGTATTTGAAGGTTTTCAAAGCCCTAATTATTTTCCATGATAATTCTTTGCACACATTTGCATATGAAACTAGTCAGACTTATGGGTCTGCAGTTCCGATGATGACCTGCCTTGGTGCAAACGGATGACTGCTACAGTTCTCCATTCGTGTGGCACAAAGCCTGTCTGGAGGCTGTTGGTAACAGTGACTCCAGTGATCCTGACCGGTCACATTTCGGGTTATTGAGGAGGCATCCTGAGATGTTATCAGGGCCCATCAATGTAGTGGTTTTGGCTTTAGAGAGCACATCTAGAACCTGCTCTCTAGTGACAGTTGGCGGGGGGGTCTGACTAACAGCAATTCCTTGTGGGTGGCAAGGAGAGATGGAGGATAAACTGGAGCTGAATCTGTTAGTGAGCAGATTTACTGTATCTTCTGCCTCTGTGTAGGTGGCTCCATTTGCAATAAGTTCTGCAAACTGCTTTCTGCTGCCTTTGAGGTTTGTAACATAGCTAAACATTGTGGTTATCTTTTGCCTGGGAAGCCAATTTATCTCAAATCTGTCTTTAGTAGACTTAATTTGTCCTCTTAATTGTTTGTTACATTGATGAGAAAGTTTTTATCATGCTGGGCATAGCATTTCCTAATTTTGGCTATGACTTTTTTTCTTCTTATGTTGTACAACCTGTTTATGTTTGAATTATACCAGGAAGGTTTGTTTTTTGAGTTAGTTCTGTGCTTATTTCTGGTAGGCATAGCTGTCTCTATACATTTATTGACATGCCTGTGCATGGTTTTTGTGAACAATTCTGCATAACTATGTTCTTAGGGCTAAAGGCAGCTTGAAATTTTGACAAGTTATCCCATAGTAATATTATGCTTGCCTTAGAATAGTTACAGGGTTAGTATGGGTGAAAGAACTGATTTTTTTATTATGAAGGAGACAACTTTGTGATCTGACCTTACCAGAGAGGCCACTACATGGGGGAAGGGGGTACAGTGTTTATCCATGCTTGTGAGTAATGGGTTGAGTATGTTTGAAGGCATAATGGGTGTATGGATTATCTGATCTAAGGTGTTTGTGTTTAAGAAGGCCAGGAATCTCTTGGCCTGTAAGTATGGGGTGAAGTATCCCACTTTACAGTGGGTAGTAAAACTCACCCATGAATATGGTATATGGTGGAATGGTGAGGGCCTCCAGTTAGTCCAAGTACAAGCTATGGGTTACATGGGTCACAAAGGGTGACCTACAGCTTGCAAAGATATAACATGACATGATATGATATACATGATATGGGACTCTGCCTATGGAAATCAGGACATGGAGAAGCTCAAGCACATCATCCTGTTTGACTAGTCTTGAGGGACGTTTGCTGTGGATGTAGATTGAGACACCTCCACCTCTGGTCCCTGCCTGTGCAGTAGCTGACCTGAATATGTGGAAGGCATTGTAGTCCTGCAATGATGGGATACTCTCAGTGGCTTTAACCTATGTGTCAGTAGCTTCACAGATGTCCACATTCTTCAGGATGAGGTGAGACTTAAGGAGGTGGAGTTGATTGTTTAGGCTCCTAGCACTGAGCAGAAACACATTTAGATTCCCATGGGTTTATTTTACTTTGTTGGAAGGATTATCAGTTTGGCATTGCCTAAGAAATACACTGTGGGGGAGGACAATGTTTTAGCCAAAGTTCAAAAGTCTAGGGGGGACAGGTTTTACATTCACTATGAGATTATTATTAAAATCCCTACAGAAGTAACAAGCCTTTGGCTTACCACTGTAGCTGAATGCTCCATTGTTGTCAGCCACATAAACCACACTAGGTAAATGCTTTACACCATCTTTTTTAACTTTTACAATAACATCTAGTTCCCATTCCCTGTTCCACAATTCCCTTGTATGTTTAGATTTTACAATATATGATACAGGATGACACAGTTTAGAAGTACAATTTTCTTAAGTTGGATGCATCAATATCATCAGTTCTGAGCTGTACCACAACCTTCTACTTAAGTCTATTCCCTTGTCCAGAAAAAAGTAATTCCAAAGGAACTCCTTTCTTTTTGCTTCACAGAAAAAAAAAATCCATATAGCGATACTTCTGATTAAAATGTCACATCACAAAAATATTCCTTGTCCAAGTGCACAAAAGACCCAATGTCTTTTGCAGTTAACCCCAATGGCAAATCACACTGTCCGAGACAAAGTATCCATCAATAGTAACTTCCTTCTTGCTAAAAATTCTAATAGTGAGTCAATTTTTTTCTTTTTTATTGTGATCACAGTACCGGTTTGTCGATTCTGGTCATTCACAACATCGGCATAAGCCTTTCTTCTCCTCTGCACATCATCATCCCGTACAGTTTTACTTGCATCCCTTTCAGGAGAACCACAATTTTCTTCCATTCCACTTCCGAACACCTTCTCTGCCAACTCTAACCATGTTACCTCCAATTCTTCTCTTGGATCTCTTTTCTCTGTTAGCGACACTAATTGCAAATCTGTAAGCCTTCCTGAAGAATATTCACTTACTTCCACTGTTTTACTCAACTCCTCTTGTGAGTCAACTAAATGCTGACTATTTATAACATCCTTTCTGATTGCCCATTACCCTTTCTCCCTGAATGACTGACAGGTCTCCATCAACATGTAAATCTTCACACACTTTTTCCCCATGCTAGACAACATTTTTAACAAATCTGCAAATCCTCTTCTCTTCCTCAGCCATCTCACTGCTTCTCCTGGCCACCACAGCGCCAAGAATAAAAGCAGGAAGTGCACATGCACACACACACACGCACACACACCATGCACAGAAAGTGCAGTTGTGTACACAATATAAATGTAGATGTTCGAGTGTATTCACTGTTGCAGTCATCACATTTGGGTTATCTGCTTGCAGTTGCTCTCAGTCGGCCTGATTATCAAAGTCTTGGGTCCTGCATCAGTTGCTGTCTCATCTTCCGTGACGTCAGGTATTCAGGGGTATAAAGCATGCAGCTGACGCCATTACATCAGTTTATCTTGCCCCAGATGTCAGGTGCCCCCCTAATGGGAAGCAATTAAAAAAAAAATATATATATATATATATATATATATATATATATATATATATATATATATATATATATATATATATATATATATATAAAACAAATTCAAACCCAAACGAACGGAGAAATCTGAAATAAATTCCAAGTAAGTCCCAATGGCTCACTGAGCTGGAAATGCTGCTCACGATACTAAATAAAAGCTCACAAAGCTTATAATATAGTTCACAATTCAAAATCAAGAGCCAATGCTTTCAGTAGTAAAAAACAGCTTTAATAGTGCACAGACGTTAGCGCTTTCACGAAACCAACTGTTCGCTTCTTCAGACGTTACAATTCAAACATGCATCAAGTCTTAATAAATATTACACATCACTTCCTGTTATTGTGTCATATCCTCTAGAAACAAGTAAAATAAATTAAAGGGATATGCCTCTAAACACATAAAATCTATAAAATCTGCCTCCATAGATGTCATTACCTCACACATCAAAGTTTTCACCATACATATCCCCTCCATGTTAGGTATACATGTGAAAAGGGATTTAACGTCAAGCGTTGCCAACAGGACATTCGAACAGTCATTGATAGTTCTAACACCCTCATATAAATCCATAAGAAACTGACCAGTGTCCTTTAATACATGTGTGAAAGTAGATAACACAGATTTCAATCTACTATCTAAGTACATCGAGATAGGCTCCATTGCCCACCCTGCCCCTGCCACTATTGGTCTTAATGGTGGTGTAATCGGGTCCTTATGGACCTTAGGCAGTCCACTAATGGTTGGTATTAGATGCTTATGTACGGTACAAAAATCAAATAATTCTTTAGTCATAATCTGTAATTTCACACACTCACACAAGGTGTTATTAATCCTGTCTAAACATTGCATAATGTCAAATGACTGAACCTTCTCATATTCAGGAGTGTTAAGCATGTCAAGCATAGTTTGAATGTAAAGGGAACGATCCAGAACAACTATGCGACCTCCCTTATCCGCGGGTTTCACGATAATATTCTCATTCTTCTTCAAGTTATGAATGGCCTGTTTCTCACCATGAGATAAATTCTCATGTGAACTATAATTAATGCAAGCAGAGCCATGGTATACATCATTTTCAATAGCCATGATGAAGAGATCCAAATTGGGAGGCAAAGGTGGATTTATCAGACTTTTGCATTTATAATAGGGGCCCGTAGATGTATTGACATTATTAAACATTAGTTTCAGATTGATATTTCTAACAAATAGCCGTATAGCTATCAAAACATCACTGACATCTATGCAAGTACTGGGAATGAAGGTTAGACCCCTTTCCAGCACTGCTAGTTCATCTGGACAAAGTCTGTATGTTGAAATATTCATCACTATTGAGCATTCCCCCATTTCATCCTGTGGAATTGTTGTGCATTCATAGGGACCTCTCTTCTCTTTGGTCATGGCAGCCTGGGAGAGGGAGGTCATCTTCAATAATGCCAACATCGTCTTTTATAGACGCTTTGTCGATGACCTCTTTCTCCTATGGAATGGAACTGGTGCCTCCATTGCTTCATTTTTATCAGAATTGAATAGCAGGGATAGTTTTCTGAAGTTTACAATGGAGTTTTCCTTTATGTCCATCAATTTTTTGGATACCACGGTGTATAGGTCCAATGATTCTTTTCACTCCAAAGTATACAGAAAGCCATGCTACACCAATTCCTACCTCTCCACGGACAGTATGCATGATCCCATCATTTTTCGCAATATCATAAAGGGACAAGCGTTGAGAATTTCTCGGCTTTGTTCAAGTGATTTGGATTTTCATTTGGAATTGGATAAGTTAAAAATTAGTTTTGTAAACAGGGGGTATTTAATTGATGAAGTTAATGATATTTGCAACTTTGTATCACGCTTAAGACATAGCAGAGGAAAGCCACATTTCTCTGACAGGAGGGCAATCCCACTGGCTCCACGCACTGTAAATCGACAGCTACCTTTAGTTTTACCGTTGGGCAAAAACACTTCAGCCATTCAAAACATTATCTCAAATAATTGGGATGTTTTGGTCTTAGATCCCCGCACCAGAGATATAGTTGGCAACTGTCCCAGCTTACTTTCAGTAATTGTAAGAGCTTGAAACAGATACTTTGTTTTCCTGACTTATGCCACAACAAGAGTATCGATCGTTTGCCGCCCGACTATGGTACTCATAGTTGTGGCTCTTGCAATTATTGTGCATACATTGATAAGTCTAGGTTTTTTAGAAACCCAAATGACGGCAGGCTATGGGATATCAGAAACAGATCTGACTGCAATACCAGGGACGTAGTTTACGTCGCGTGCTGTCAGGTCTGTTTCTGTTTCTACGTGGGCAAAACAAATAGATCGTTGAAAGAACGAATACGAGATCACTTGTATGCCTACTCTAGGGGTGAGGCATATAGTGCTATCTCGAAACACATGTTAACCCATGGGTCAGAACACAAGTTTTTATTTCAAGTTTTACATGTGGTGAGACATAATATGAGGGGTGGGGATTTAACCAACACCACCGAGGAAATTGAAATGAAATGGATATTTCGCTTGGGGGCACACAGGGGTGTTGGATTAAATGAATCTATCTCCCTGCAACCTGTATTAAAAGCAAGACCTTTGAGATGATTTTGTCTATATTTTCACAGGTTCTGTCTCCAACCACTTTTAAATTGAATTCAGTTTTTATCTTGTTAAAACATGTATATATGTTACTTTATTTTAAAAGTCTCATAGATTATCGCATCAGACACACTCATATATTATAGATTTTATGTGTTTAGAGGCATATCCCTTTAATTTATTTTACTTGTTTCTAGAGGATATGACACAATAACAGGAAGTGATGTGTAATATTTATTAAGACTTGATGCATGTTTGAATTGTAACGTCTGAAGAAGCGAACAGTTGGTTTCGTGAAAGCGCTAACGTCTGTGCACTATTAAAGCTGTTTTTTACTACTGAAAGCATTGGCTCTTGATTTTGAACTGTGAACTATATTATAAGCTTTGTGAGCTTTTATTTAGTATCGTGAGCAGCATTTCCAGCTCAGTGAGCCATTGGGACTTACTTGGAATTTATTTCAGATTTCTCCGTTCGTTTGGGTTTGAATTTGTTATATTCTTGTACTGGTTGGTTTCGTTTTGCATTCATATATATATATATATATATATATATATATATATATATATATATATATATATATATACACACACACACACACACACACACACACACACACACACACACACACACACACACACACACACACACACAAGGTTATACCTCCAACAAAAAAGCAAATACACCAAAAACCCTTTAAACATAGTAAAGGAGAATAGAGGTATAGCCAAAAGTAGTCAGGGGGCTGAAGGGAGGGTAACCAGGACTGCAACAGTGAATACACTCGAACATCTACATTTATGGTAAGTGTATAGAAATGTACTATGTTCTTAGTGTTTCACTGTTGCAGTCATCACATTTGGGTATATTCCCACAGCTAAGGATGGGAGGAGGAATTTAGATAGCATTAGGAGCAGCTATAAGGCCCTGCAAGACTGCATTGGCAAAACCAGCTCTGGATTTAGAGAAAATTGGCAAATGGTAATGCTTGGTGAAAGTATGTAAAGAACTCCAGGTAGCAGCTTCTAGGATGTCTCTGGTAGGGACACCTCTGGGAAAGGCTTTAGAGGTAGATACAGCCCTGGTTGAATGGGGTCTAATCCCCTGTGGGATAGGTTTTCCATGGTGCTTATAACAGAAATGAATGCAATGGCCTATCCATTTAGAAATTGTTTGCTTTGAAACAGCCTTCCCCTCTGTCCTTGCAGCAAATGCCACCAGCAGTTGTTCAGATTTCCTTTGAGGTTTAGTCCTGTCCAAATAAAATCTAAGTTGTCTGTGCACATCTAAGGAGTGCAGTATCCGTTCCCCTTTGTTCTGTGGATGGGAAAAGAAGGTTGGCAAATGAATGGATCGATTAAGAGCCACACTGGATACCACCTTGGGCATGAAGGAGGGACTGGTCCCGAGGGACACCCTGTCCGCATGAAAGATGATGAAAGGCTCCACTGCCATAAGGACCAGTAATTCAGATACTCTTCTTGCTGAAGTGATTGCCAAAAGAAAGGCTGTTTTCAAGAAAGGAATTTTAACTCTGCACTTGCAGCTGGCTCAAAAGGAGGAAGAGTGAGTTTTTCCAATACAAAGTTAAGGTCCCAGGCTGGAGTTGGGGCTCTCCTGGGTGGCCTTAAGTTTTTGGCCCCTCTGAGGAACTGCTTGAGCAGTGGATGAGAGAAGAGGGGTGGTTTTGTGCTCTAATGAGCTGAAATGGCTGAGGCAAGAATTCTGATGGAGGAAAAAGAAAGGCCCTTGTGAAGCATCTCAGTTAAATATTGAAGAATCTGAGGTAAACTGGGCGCAGCTGTGTCCATCCCTTGAGTTTGGTTCCAGGCACAGAATCTTTTCCATTTTTCAGCATAAGATTTTCTAGTACTAGGCCTCCTTTCCTCCAAAATGACAACCAACACTTGGTTACTGAAGGATGGTAACGGAGAGATTAGGTAATTAGCCAGGCGGCCCGGTTCAGGGTTTGAAGCTGGGGGTGCAGTATCTGGCTCTCCTGCTGTGACAGCAGGGTAGGGGTCTAAGGCAGGTGCCATGGGGATAGCTGTGACACACTGCGCAAGAGGAGGTACCAGTGTTGGTGTGGCCAGTCTCGTGCAATCAGTATCATCCTTGGTTTGTCCTGTCTGATCTTTAGTAGTACTTTGGAGGGGAGAGGCAGAGGAGGAAAGGCATAAACCGATAGATTTTTCCAGCGGAAGGACAGAGCATCCACTTTCCAAGCTTGTTTGTGGGGAGTCCTTGTGCAGAATTTGTCCAATTGGGTCTATGTTAGAACATCGTGGTTTCAAACCTTCAAATGTTCTAATATCGAACCCTATGCAGCAAAAGCTTAAAATATCAAAGCAACAGAAACCCAAATTTTTTCCTAGGGAAAGAATTTGGTTGTCCGTTTCTGTTGCTTCGATATTTTCAGCGCTGTGGTGGAAAGTTACGGGTCAGGTTCAGGTAAGTGTGCAATTCTGTGCATGTGAGGGTTAGGGTTAGGGCACGGGTTAGGTATGTGTGCAATTGTGTGGACGTGAGGGTTGGGGCAGGTTAAGTGAGTTAGGGTTAGGGAGCGGGTGAGGTGAGTGTGCAATAGTGACAGATTAGGGTTTGGGTTAAGGTAAGTGGATAGTTAGTGGTGTGTGTATAATTTAGTGTAGGGTTAGATGTATGTGTGTGGACTGCTGTTTGTTTGGTGTGCTTATGTTGTGTGTATGTGTTTTGGAACAGCAATTTTTTTCCCCTGGGGGGGGGGGGGGACAAAAAAAATCGCTGTTCTGACAGTTCAAGATTGTAAGCTTTCGCTTACATAGGGTCGATTAATCACCGTTCGCTTTTTTAAGTGGTCGGTGATCTAATATAGAACCATCCAACTGGTAGTTCTGAGTGGAGGCAAACAGGTCTATATCTGGGCTCCCCCATTTGTTGATCAACATGATGAAAATCTTTGGTTTCAGTTTCCACCTGTGTGGGTCCATGAGATTTCTGCTTAGTTCGTTTGCCAGTGTATTTAGTTTTCCTGGCAGGAATTGAGCCTGTAGATGCACTTGGTAGCTCAAGGCTGTGTTCCACAGAGCCATGGCTAGTCTGCAGAGGGGGTAAGAATGGGTACCCCCCTGCTTGTTTATGCAACACATAACAGTGGTGTTGTCCGTCTTTACCATTAATTGTCCTGGAAGAATGTGGTCCTTGAAGGCTGTCAGAGCATTCTGTACAGCGAACATTTCTTTTTGATTGATATGCAGGTGCGTTTGACTTGGGTTCCATTTGCCCTGAATGCACTTCCCTGCCAGGTGAGCTCCCCATGCATAGTCTGATGCATCTGTTGTTAGGGTTTGGGCGGCAGGAGGTAGAGTGAATGGTAGTCCCTTGTTTTAGTGGCATGCCTCTGCCCACCAAAGGAATTCTAACCGTAGGCAAGGTATGATAGGAATCATTTCTTCTAGATCCTGAGAATGTTGACACCATAGCTTTTTAGATACCAATGTAGTTTCCTCATATACAGTCTTGCATATGGAATTGGTAGAATGCAGGAGGCCATGAACCCCAAGGCTTGCAGTATTTACCTTGCAGATAGCAGGTTTTTGTGGCCACTAGTTTGAAGTAAGCTGTCAAATGAATTTGTTTCTCTGGCATGAGGAAAGCCATCTGGGAAGTTGTGTTCAAGCTTGCTCCCAGGAATATAATTTGTTGACAGGGTAGCAGATGTGATTTCTTTTAGTTTATGATGTACCCCAGACAAGTTAACACCTTTTATATAAATGCCAGATGATTCAGAAGTATGTCCTGGCTTTCTGCCTGAATTAGACAATCGTCCATGGTATGGGTATATTTGAATATTTCTTTGCCTGCAAAATGCAATGACTGGAGCTAGGCTCTTTGTGAATACCCTTGGTGCAGTAGATAAACCAAAGGGCAGTGCAGAGAAATGATAGTGCATGTAGCCTGCTTTGAAGCATAGGTATCTTCTGCAAGATTCCCTGATTGGGATGTGCAGGTAGGCTTCCTTTAAATCCAGTGTTGCCAACGAGGCATCCTTGCCTAGCATAGGAAGTAACTGGTGAAGAGTCAGCATCTTGAAATTTGGAATCACCAAAAAGGTGTTTAAGGTAGAAAGGTCCAGGATAGGACGCCATGAGTTGTCTTTTCTGGGTACCAGGAAAAGTCTCGAGCAGAAACCTTGTCCCTTTTCCTCTTCTGGTACAGTCTGAATAGCCTTTATGCTTAAGAGAGAAAGTACTTGCTTTTGAGCCACTGCCCACTGATTTGGGGGTAGATCTGGCCAACCATTTGGGGTTGGTAATGTGTGGAAGTGAAATCTGTATCCCTGGGACTCTATATTTAAAACCCATTTGTCCTGGGTAATGAGTTCCCAGTTTTTTGCCTGCAGAGCAATCTTTCCTCCTAAAGGAGCAATCAGTTGAAAAGTGCTTGGAAGTTTCAAAATTAAGTAATTGAGACAGTTTACCATGGGGGAGGGGGGGGGGCTTACTACTCCCTGATTTGGAAGTGGGAGCCCCCCACTTAGTCCTGTGCGTACCCTGGAACTGAAGCCTGGGTGTTCTGCTGGTTCTGGGTTTGGACTGAGAAGGCCTGGAAGAGGCAGGAAATGACCAGTTCTTAGAGGGACAATGCCTACTAAATCTGGAAGGCTGTACTTGTAAGACGTCTTTAACAGTTTGCACAAATTTAGCTTTTTTCTCCATCTTTTTAAGAACTTCTGCTTTGTTGCCAAACAGGCGGTCCTGATTTAAGGAAGCATCCAGCAAATTAACTTTATCATGATCTGGCAAGGATTGCTCCTTAAGCCAAGCATGCCTTCTAAGTACAGATCCTGTGACAGCAGCTCTGCAAGATGTCTCTAGAGAATCAAAACCACATTGCAAAGTATGTTTTCCAACCTGTTCAGCAGAATGTAGTAAATCCTTGTTTTCAGCACAATCAGGAATCAACATAATTTTCTGTTTAAGCAATCCAATAATATGCTACTGATACTTTAACATATGAAACTGGCAATTTAAGGCCCTAATGGCCAAGGTTGCAGAAGTGTATACCTTCTTACCCCATCTATCCAGCACCCTGGAGTCTCTATCAGAGGGGGTAGGAATTTTGGCAGTAGTAGCCTTAATGCCCTTGGGTCCCTGTGAAATGGTCTCAGGATCCACAGTAGGATTTTTAAAAAGGAACTTGTAAGAGTCAGGAACACTGTAATATCTATCAGGTTTTCTGGGAGCAGGAGGTAAAGAGTCAGGGGCCAAGCTAGATTCCGAAAAGGCATCATCCACAATGTCTAGTACAGGAGGGATAGCTAAAGGCCTGTGCTGGGGCAGGAGTAAGAAATCCCTAAGCCTCTTTTTAGAATCAGAGCAATCCTGGCTTTCCCAATGAAAATGCTCCCTAAGAGTATGCAAGGTTTCACCAAAAGAAAAATCCTCTGGGGGGAAGCAGAGGGAATAGAATCCTCTGCATCAGAATCCTCATAGGTAGATAAGGGTAAATCCTGGTCATCAGAGGAAACAGAAATTTCAGAATCCTGGTCAGAAGTATCATAAGCAAATTCAGTCCTAGGTCTCTTAGAGGGGGAAGGTTGGCTTCACCTGATTAAAGTAATAAGATCTTCAGCTATTCTTATAATTTGTTTTTTAGGCATAGAGGCCTGACCACGTGGTCTGGGCATCAGTTTTCTAGGCATGGTTCGAGTTTTAGGCCTTGAAAAAGAAGATGGCGGTTTAATATGCAAGTCAGTAGGCCTGAATATACCCTCAAAAGCCGGTGTCTGCACAGCGGCTCCGGACCCATCCAGGGTAGAGACATCCGCATGTTCCACAGTTGAAGCATATCGCGGCATACCGGACTCCGAAAGGGTCTCAGTAGAGGCCTGCGAATCTGAAGTGGCGGGTATCAGGGGCTGCGAAAGCACCTCACTGAGTACCGGCAAACTGGCGACTGGCTTAGGAGAAGCGTTGTCGGCAGCTTTGAACCTAGGCAGCCTGTCTCCGTCTTTATCTTTGTGTTTTTTTGGAATGTCGGTAGTCGGATGGCTTACCAAAGACATATCTGGATAATTGAACAGAGTACCAAAATATTTAAAAGCAAAAATATACCTAAGACGAATAGTTTGTTGCTTAAATAAGGCACCAAACCGACTGCGAGGTACGTCGTGGTCAGGGTCTAGGCAAGGAATACAGTATAAATGAAAATCCTTATGAGGTATTTGCTTTCCACAAGTAATACAATTATTGACATTTACTGACATTGGTTTAGAGCAAGAAAAAAAGTTTCCCCAACAGGGTACTTAGCTTTAGTTGAAGACGTCGGTTCTGAAACTCGAAAACGAAAATTTCAGGAGTCAGCCGACTGGCACTTGCGAACTGCTTATGCTTTGGGCACCGCACGGCAAGAAAGACTGATATAATGGTGTCGGCTGCATGCTTGATAACCCTGACTACCTGACATCACGGAAGATGAGAGCAACCGACACAGGACCCAAGACTTTGATAATCAGGCCGACTGAGGGCTACTGCAAGCAAATAACACAAATATGATGACTGCAACAATGAAACACAAAGAACATAGCAAAGTAGGGGAAGTTCACTATACAAATTTCTTCTGTCAGAATGAAAACTGCATTGGATTTTCCCTGAAAACAAGACAGTGGCCTGGTGAGTCTAACCCAGTCAACAAAGCACAAATGAAATAAACATATCTGTTATACCCAACGTCTAAATTTCCTTAATTGGTTCTACTGTTTAGTTGATTCACAAGCAGCAGAAACCACCAGAATGGAAGGAGCAAGAGAACGACACCAGGACCAGCTATAAAGCCAAAAAGTGTGAAATACAAACCCAAAATGACCCAATTCATAATCGTCTTGGAAGGAGGTACCCCAGACCCTATAGTTATAGCAACAAATCTTCCAATGGCAGACTGAATCCGGACTGAAGGACTGCTCATAGGGGAGTGGAGAAGGCTGCCACCAAGGCCAGAGAGCAAAGTTCCCAGTGGTACCAAAGAACCAATGTCTTTCTCCTGAGATGAACAGAACTGAAATCCCTTCACTCCCCTGGCACCTTGTTTGAACCACCAGTTGACCACAACACCAGTGCCTTCAAGTAATCTCTCCCACAAGTAGAAGCACTCTCAAGGGTAAGTAAAACCTTTTCATCAAACCTGGTTCCTATTCACTCCTCCTATGGAACCATGTGATGAAGGTCTTATGCAGGGCTGGAAACTACCATCCTAAGAAGATGGAAAGAGGAGGGGCTCCCTCATAAAGCAAAAGGCACTGCACCCACTTCAAGTTCTGAGGGAACAATGGGAGGAAGTAAAGCTAGCAGGAATGGAATTATTCAAAATCTTTCACCACTGGACACAGAGCTGACAGGCAAGATCTGTTGAACCAAAAGTTTGAATAAACAGGGAGGAAAGGGGAAACAATTCTTCAAAGGGTGGGTGGTCAGAAGGTAAAATGCTACTAAAGAAGTGTTTGATCAGGTGGTGCTAGGCCACAAGCCTGTCCTCCACAAGGTAATAACAGAAATAACTGCTGCCTAAATCTTCACCACGGAATAACTGAAACCTAAATCATAAAGGGCATGTATGATATGCCAAGGCAACCTGGAGGCATGGAATACCATCCCACCCAGATAAGGAATTTCTACCAAGCAGCTGACTACATCTGACATATGGAAGACATTCTGGCAGCTTCAGTCTTAGAAATTCAGACACCCATTCAGGATAATATGTCTGGATCAGAGGGCCTACAGTAACATCTAGGCCCTAAACTGGAACCAGGCAGTTGCCTGAAACACAAAGGACTTCTATGGTTAGAAATGGGAGGGTGGCCCTTACCTTCAGTGTCCTGACAGCCTAAAAGACACCCATTATCGGCCACCAGAATTGTAGCAATTAGGATACATTTTTGCTCTTCATTCAATCTCTCAAGCTGACAATAGGCAAGGATACAAGGGAAGGAATAGTGGAAAGGTATGCAGGAATCTCCCTTGCCACAGGGTGGAGAACATTTCCACCAGAAAGTCTCCCTTTCCATCTGTATGCACACTCATGGGTAGCAAACATGTCGCTCTTTGGACTTTCCCAACTCCTGAAAATCTGAAGCTGCCTAGGCTTTTGAATCCATATCACAATAAGAGGGCTGGAGCAGTGACTCAGTGAGTTCATTAGTAAATCCAGTTTGCTAGAACTCTAAATTACTCATGGGATGTTGCCTTTGTCTGTAGCCAACTATCAGGCACGCACTTTTCTTCTACAGAGGAGGTACAATTACATGCTCCCTTTTTTTTGTCCAGATTGACTATCAGACCAAATCATCAGAGATCCTAAAAGCAAATTTCTCTCCGACTCCCTGAAGGCCAGGACAACTTATAACTCCAGCTCTGATGCACAGCTCCCACTAAAGGAAGGGGAACCGAAGAGATCCCTTTGCTTAGAAATAAAGGTATAGCTACCACTTTGAGAGCATAGCATCCACTGTCAATACCTTTAACAGCTTTGGTTGGAGGATAGGGAGGCTCACCTTCAGGTCTGTGGGTAATGTCTACAACTATAGGGCAAGGCAGCCTGCCAAAACAAGATGACTTTGCAGCTACTGTCACTTCATGACCCACTGCAACGCCTGCATCCATAAGTGTGCAAATAACACTATGAAGACTGACAGTCATCAATTCCAGAACATATAGGCCTCAGTGAGTCCTCATGCACACTTCCAAAGCTATGACTTGCAAGGTTCTTTCCAATGACAGAACAGTATCAAGACAGTCAAACACTATGCTAATGAAAACAATACTCTAAGAAAGGATCACAGAGGACTTCTTCCAGGTTATTGTTAGCCACATGTTCAGCAGCTACAAAAGCACATAATCCAGAGATTTCTTAACAGCCAGTCACTGAGATACAGTTGTATAAGTAAACTTACCATAACAGTAGATGTTCAAATGATCACTGCTGCAGTAGCCTTAGCTATATGGGTTATATCCTGCATAGGATAAAACAGCTGGACAGCTTCCAAAGCTTCAAGGCACCTTCCATACCCTCAAACCACCAGACAGCTCGAGCTGAGCTGATTAAAAAGACAGGTTTGGGTGTCAAGCCCTTCAGAGTTTTCATGCCAATAGACAGAAGGATGTTGAGCCCTGAAAGGACAATGGTAGGAATAACAAAAAAATAAATGTACACACCTTGGCATAAACAACACACCAAAAAACAAGGGGTGGGGTGGGGGTGGGAAGGTGGTTCTACTGCAGCAGTAATCATTTGAACATCTACTGCTAGGGTAACGTTACTTACCACAACTGTACTATGTTCATCATATTGATCACAGCTGCAGTCACCTAATCTATATGGGTAGATCACCTTAGCTTACTACATTAGGGGGGTGGAAAAAGAAGAGTCTTGGCGAATGATACTAGGAAAGCCTGATCTGGACTTAGAGAAAGAATTATAGTGTTTTTTAAAAGTATTTACAAAGTATCAAGTTACAGCTTCACGAATACTAAAATCCAACCATTTCCAAAAAAACATAGATGAAGCCTAAGCCCTGACAGACTGGGCCTTGACCCTGTGTGGAATAGTTTTATTGCGGTGAGCATAACAAAAAATAAATAGCCTTAGATAACCATTTGGAAACAGTTTGTTTTGACATAAGTTGTCCCTTCTCCTTGCCTTCTCAAGAAATAAAACAAATGATCTGAAGATCGTAAAGATTTAGTTCTGTCAAATATTACAGGAGTTGTCTGTGAACATGTAAAGTAGGGAGTGTCCTTTCTCCCTCTTTTTTTAGGTAAAGAAAAGAAAATGGGGATGTGGATAGATTGGCTTAAAGTAAACTCAAGAGACCACTTTTAGGCATAAAAGAAGGATCAGCTCTCAAAGCAACCATGTCTCTGTGGAAAATGAGATAGGGCTGACTCACCATAAGAGCTTGCAACATATGTGCCCTTACTTGCAGGGGTCAGAGCAGTCAGTAAGACTGTTCTCCTTGTTAAGAATCTCAAGTCAGCAAGGTTACCTGGTTTAAATGGAGCAGGTGTTAGCTTCAATAACACAACATTAAGATCCCAAGAAGGAGCCACCAGTTTATTTGGATGTCTCTTATGCAAAAACCCATTTCAAAAACATTTTAACATGAGACTACACTGAAAGAGGAGGATCCATGAGCAGACATACTGAAACAGCCAATAAAGGAACCTTGATGATTAAGGAGTATGACAGGCCATAGAATAGTAATTCAGACAAATATTGTAAAATCAGAGAACAACTAGCCCTGAATGGGGTGAATGGGTGTTGATTATGTTGTTGGCACCAACTAGAAAACTTTAAAACTGTTCCCATTTACTAATACATGACTTTCTAGTAGCAAGCTTTCTTGCCTCCAGTAGTACCTGCAACATTGTCCTCATTAAACAGGTGCCTAAATGGAACCAAGACCCTATCATCATGGCAGTCAAGTGAAGCTGATTGCGGTTGGGGTGTTATCAAACACTCATGTCCTTGTGTAAGTAAATCCAGTCTATGAGGAAACTTGTGGTAATTGCCCTTGGCCATTTCCAAAAGAAGGGAGAACTAAAGTTGCTTGAGAAAAAGGAAATCACAATGATCTTGGTGAACTCCTCCTGAATCTTCAGAAGTATCCTTGATATCAGTGGAAAGGGCAGAAAAGTACACAGAAAAATTGCATGGAGTCCTGGAGCAGAACTTTGCCAGATGGTTATTCAGGGAGGAGGCAAACAGATGTACCTGAGGAACTCCCCACAGATGGATCAAATCTTGAAAGATTTCCTGATGTAGTTCCATTTGTGAGGGTCTGCCCCTGTCCTGCTTGTCTGCTCCACAAGTTTGCCCTGATGGAATGTAAGATGGCTGTAGAGTGAGCTTGTGCTGTAAAACTATATTCCAAGCTAACGGAGCTAGTCTGCAAAGGGAGTGTGACCTGTTTCCCCTTTGTCTGATGTACAACATAGCTGTGGCATTGCCTATAACAACTTGAAGAGGTCCTGGGGACCAAAGACGATTCAGAGAGTCGAGTGCCTTGTTTGGCGCAAACAACCCTTTTATAGTTATGTGGTTTTATCTGTCCTTGGTCTCCCATATACCTTGCAACGTTATCCCTCTTGAAACTGCAACACAAGGAAAAATCCAATGCATCTGTAGTGACAGGTTACTTTGGAAAAGAGAGGAAGAAGGGGAGCTCCAGATTTAGGGATGTTCGCTTCCATATCTCCACCAAATAATTTCTCTTCTGACAAATCCTAGCATTGGGATTTGAAAAGACAAAGGACGTTGTTGCTGAGACCAAACAGACTTCAGATATCATTTTATCTTTCTCATGTGGATTCTTGCCAAGGGTGCCATAAGAATCAGATTCCACGAGACCCAAAATCCTGAGGTATTCCCTAGCAGCAACCAAAGTCTGAGTGGAAAACGTTAGAAACAGATCTAGATAAAGATCTATTTTTTTCCCTGTGGAAAAAAAAGCTCTTTGAACCTAGGTGTCCATCTGACACCCCAGGAACATAATTATCTGTGGAGGAGTCAAAAAAGACTTTTGAATGTTCTCTTGAAATCCAAGGTTATGTAAGAGACATCTCATCCTCAGACTGTTAAGCAAGTTGTCTAAATAATGGAAAATGTGGCTACCTTGTAGCCTATGATGAGCTATAACTGGAGCTAGACATTTTGTGAACACTCTTAGTGCAGTGGATAGTCCAAAGAGTAAAGCACAGAACTGATAAAGTGATCCAGACACACAAACATTAAGAAACGCATGAATTCTAGATGAATAGGGACATGATAAGCACCTTTTAAATCTAGTGTAACTAGGAAACTTGAATGGCAAAGAAGATGTAATAGGTTGTGAAGTGGCATAATTATGAATTCGGGCACTATTGCAAATAGGTTTAACTAAGAAAGATTCAAAACTGGTCTCCAAGCATTTTCTTTCTCTGGCACTAAAACATTCTTGAATACAAACTTTTCCCCAATTGGAAAGTAGGAACTGGTTGTATCATATCATAGGACAGCATATGATGAAGGACAGGTGAAAATAAGAGTCTGGTCTGGTGGATGAGGGATTACCCTTGGAAAGAGTAATTTCCTCCCACTTCTATCTACAGCCTTGATGAATGATCTTCAGAACCCATATGTCTGAAACTATCTGTTGCCAGAAAGTGGAGATTCAGACTTTCTGGAAAGGAAATGGGGTTGCCAGTTTATGTGTGTGTGTTTGTGTGTGTGTGTGTGTAGTGGGGGGGACAAGGTCCCTTAAATAGTCATTCTGACTTGATGAACTATCTTGGTTTGGGGAGGTTCTAGAATTCTTTTTGGAACCACCTCACCATTTCTTCTTAAATTTCTGTTTGTCTGCATTTTGTTGAGACTGTTTGCTTATTTTTTTGCCAAAACTAGATGAGGATTAGAGACTCCCTTAGAAAATTTGGAAAAGGAGGGTTGAAAAATCTTGGAGATTCCCTGCATCAACTTATTCCCTTCATCACACTTTTTGATTACCTCTGCAGCAGAACGGTCAAAACTAAATCTCAATAAAAAGAAGAATTTGCAGTTTACTTTTTATCATCAACTGGGAAGTTCTGAGAATACAGCCAGGCAAACCTTCTCAAAACAGTACCAGTGACCACAGCTCTGGAAGAAGCGTTAACTGAGTAATGCACAAACTGTAAACAATGAGTAACGACTTGTACAAGAGAAGTTGTCTTTTCGGCTTTTCCCGGTTAGGGTCGCCACAGCGGAATGCCAGTCCGCTAATGATCGGCAGTAGATTTTTTATGGTGCCGAGTTGCCAGACCAGTGCCCAACCTTCAGAGAAGGCACGCCCATTCATGCATGTCTTTCGGAGGCCACTCGACCGCTGGGAGGACATGCAGACTCCACACAGAAGACACTCCAGCCGTGAATCGAATAGGAGAACCTCTTGCTGTGAGGCAACAATGCTACCGCTGTACCACCGCGACTTGTACAAGAGAAGTAAATTATTTAAAGCAGATTCTTCTTCACAAGAGGAAACTGCAAACAAAACATTCCTCTAGTTTCACAATTAGAACAAACTTAGCATATGAGCCTGACAAATCAAAACTCTGAAAATCAAAGTTACAGAAGCACACAGCTTCCCCCATACTTATCAATAACCTTCCAATCTTTATCAGAAAGAGTAGGATTGGTATCAACTAAATGTTTAACAGCAGTAGGATTAACTAAAGCTATACCTGCTGGGACAGGTTTGGGAACAGGATACACCTTAAAGTTCTAACAAATACTCACTGGCAGAGGTCAAATATCAATACAATTGTGTTTGACATCATGTACGCTTCAAGTTAAAATATTCTGAGGCCTTGTATGTAGCTTGGTTTAGGAATTATTAGTGCAATTATGAACAAGCAATATTTGACACCTAAAGGTGCAGTAGGAGGTAACTGCAGAAACGCCTGGAGATGCATTCGGCTGTGATATATTAAAAGACTGATGAACTTTATACATCTTACCTGCCTGTTTAGGGGCAGCTGTCCAGCTATCAGGAAAATTGCAAACAGTAATACATACATGCGCCAAAGCTAATAGAACTTGAGGAATGGGTGAAGGTTCTAGAAATTCCTTATGTGACAGTCTCAGAGAAAGAGAACCCCCCACATGGAGATTCAGAGTTCGCCTTTGAGTCTGTAACAGAAATCCGAGTTGAAAATCCTTTCAGAATCTTGAAACAGGAAAAATGGTATCCAACTTTCTTTTACCAGAAACTACTTTAAGAATGATCGATAGCCTGAATTAAACCATGAGCGACACCAAGTAAAATACTCATATCTCAGGAAATTTGAGGAGGAGTAAATACAGGTTTAGTTTTCTTTTAACAGGAAAAATAGGACCAGGAATGTGATTAACAGTGACTTCCAAAATGGGTGTACACTGAACAGCAATTTAATTTCAGCTCTCTCAGTATGAAAACAAACTCAGAAAAGAAAGCCGGTGAATTGGTCTTCTTGGGTAAATTTCAATAACTGGCTAGTAAGTGCACAGCCTAGATGCCAGGAAAAAAAGACATTCAGAGAACCTAAAAGAAAAAAAATCAATCACAAAAAGTAAGGAGAAAACACTGGCTGGGAAGAATTCTGCAGTTATTCAGCAAAAAAGCAGTTCAAGCTCCAGCTTTGGTGCAAGACATGGCTTCCAGTAATCTAGAGGAAAACATACGTCAAATGTGCTCTAAGCTGATTAAAATAAATGAAACACTGAAGGAGTACATCAACTCAAATAACAAAACGCTGGAAAATGGAAGAAGCTTTAAAGAGATTTTCAGATGAGCTGGTAAAACTGCAAAAAAAGTCTGCCATCAAAATGTATAAAAGGCTGTCTGAGTATGAGACTTACTCAAGAAGAGATGTTTCAAACATGGTAGAATTAGAGAACAGAGAACATAGGGAAAAGCTGAGAATTTCTAGCATACCACAGAAACTGGAAGGAATACACTATATTAATTTTATGAAAGAACAAATAAGCAACTGGACGTGTATTCCACAGTAGGAGTTGTTAACTGAAAGGCACATTAATTGTATGCTCCAAACCTGGCCATGATAAAGCATCCCAGACCTTCAATACTAATGATGGAATCCTCCCAGCAGAAAGAGATGATTCTGACAAACCTGTGGCAGAAGGACTAAGTATTAAAGTTGGAAACAGTAGGGTGTTTGTGGAAAATGATTACTGACTACAAACCGGGCAGAAAAAGAGTACATTTATTCCACTAATCAGGAAATGTCAAGATGCAAGTGTTTGATTCAAGCTACTGTACCCAGCTACTTTCAGAATATTCTTTTCCTTGAGGGTCAAAAATTTGGATGCAGAACATGCCAAGGGAGAAATACAAAAGTTTGCCAAACAAAAAGTTAGCAGTCAACAGAAGGGGATTCTGTTTCTTATTCATCTGATAAGAAAGCCCATAGAGAGACACTATGAAACCTTTTGCAATCTTCCAAAAGAAAAAAACTTGTGAGACAGAAAACAGCAAAAGATTTGACTAGAAGAAACAGAAGTATGTTGGAAATTAACCAAAGACTGGATATGGGAGATGGAGATCAAAAGGAAGAAAACCAGCAACTCAGAAACTGATGAATAAATGTGGGATTACAAAGCATTAATTACATTTGTGAAGTATGACTGAAGAAGAAAACCTGTAAGTATTGGACTTTTTTGACTTTGTTAAACTTGTAAGGGAGTCCGAAAAGTACAGTTTTGTACCTACCATAAATGTAGATGTCCGAACTGGATAGCATCTGCAGTCATAACAACTGGGTTGTCCTGTCGTCAGGCAGCCCTTCAGTCGGCCGGATTCCAAAGTCCGGGTCCGGCTTCGGCTGATGTCGCACTCCACCCGACGTCATCTCTGTTGGTCTTCGGGTATAAAAGCATCAGCCGACGCCATTTTCCTCAGTGTTTCTTGCCCCAGATGCCAGAAGCCCTCTTGTAGGCTAAAATTTGGATAGATGCCAATGTTTCCAAATAGATAGAGGTAAACACAACAATAAGCATGTATGTACATATATACAAACAAATACACCATAAAAGACCCCCCCCCAACAGCTAGCTATTAGGAGGGTAAACACCCTAGGAGTACCACAGAGGGGAAGGAGGGAGGGTAATCCTGACTGCAGATGCTATCCAGTTCGGACATCTACATTTATGGTAGGTACAAAACTGTACTATGTCCTTCATGGATACATCTGCAGTCATAACAACTGGGTAGAATACCATAGCCAACTAGGGGAGGAGGATAAAAGTAGATTATGGTGTGTTTAGGATCCCTTGCAGTACAGCAGTGGCAAACCCTGCTCGGGATCTGGAATATAGAGGCAAATTATAATGCTTGGCAAATGTATGCACGGAGGTCCAAGTAGCCGCCTCAATAATGTCTTTGGTTGCCACTCCTCGTAAGAAGGCTGTGGTAGTGGCTGTTGCCCTTGTAGAATGAGGTCTTATGTTCTGTGGAATTGGTTTTCCATGGAAGGAGTAACAGAATCGTATGCAATTTCCTATCCATTTGGAGATTGTCTGTTTGGAAATAGCTTTTCCTTCCCTTCCTGTTGCATAGGCTACAAAAAGTTGGTCAGTCTTTCTGCTATTTTTTGTTCTGTCCAGGTAGTAGCGTAGCTGTCTATGTACATCCAAGGTATGCAGTATTCTTTCCCCTGTGTTTTGTGGGTTGGGAAAGAAGGTAGGTAGGTGGATTGCCTGGTTTAAAGACACTCTGGATACCACCTTGGGCATAAATGTAGGATTAGTCCTCATGGACACTCTATCTTGGTGGAAGATTAGGAAGGGTTGCACTGCCATTAAGGCCTGTAGTTCTGAAACCCTCCTTGCTGAAGTAATTGCCAGTAGGAAAGCAGTTTTCCATGACAGGTGTTGTAGGTCTGCTGTTGCTGCTGGTTCAAAGGGTGATAGTGTCAATTTTTCTAGCACAAAGTTCAAATCCCAAGCTGGTAATGGTGGTTTCCTTGGAGGTTTTACATTCTTGATTCCTCTGAGGAACTGCCTGAGCAAAGGGTGCGAAAAACAGGTGGATCAAAGCTGTATTCTGCTGAAATAGCTGATGCATGTATCTTGATGGAGGAGTAGGACAGGCCTGAATGAAGAAGTTCGCCAGATACTCCAGAATGTTAGGCATATCTATGTTTGACACATCTTTTCCTCTTTCTGTACTCCATATGACAAACCTTTTCCATTTTCCAGCATAGTTCCTTCTTGTTGAAGGTCTGCGTGCTTCAAGAATAATGTCTTTTACTCTTTGGGAAAGTTCTGGATTAGCTGCTGCTATGTGATGTTCCATGCAGTTAGTTGCAACGCTTTTAGGTTTGGATGTATGATGCTGTAGTTGTTCTGAGTTAACATCAAAGGCATCAGGGGTATCGGCCACATGTTGTTCCGAGACATGCTCCTCAGTAGTGGGTACCAGTGTTGTCTTGGCCAGTTCGAGCTATCAGTATTATCCTTGGACGTTCTTCCTTGATTTTCAGTAATACCTTGTGTATCAAAGGAAGAGGTGGGAATGCATATGCTGTTAGGCCTTTCCAGTTGAAGGAGAGCGAATCCACTTTCCATGCTAGTGGGTGGAATGTCCTTGTGCAGAATTTTTGAGCTGGTGATTGAGAGGTGATGCGAATAGGTCTATCTGTGGCATTCCCCATTTCTTTGAGATGGTCTTGAAGATGTCCGGGTGCAGCTTCCATTCGTGGGCATCCGAGTGGTTCTACTTAATATGTCTGCTAGAGTATTGTCTTTCCCCGGTACAAATATTGCCTGTAACTGGATGTTGTAGCTGAGTGCCAGGGTCCACAGCTCCAAGGTCATCCTGCATAGGGTGTATGAATGAGTGCCTCCCTGTTTGTTGATGTACCACATGACTGTGGTGTTGTCTGTCCTTATCATCAACTGGCCCTCCTTGAGAAATGGTTTGAACTTTTGGATTGCCAGTTTTACTGCCAGCATTTCTTTTAGGTTGATGTGCAGGTGAAGTTGATCCTGTGCCCACAATCCTTGCACGCATTTGTCCAGCATGTGGGCCCCCCATCCTAGGTCTGAAGCGTCTGTTGTGATGGTCTGGCTTGCTTGACATCTGCGAAAGGGTAGGCCTGGGTTTGACTGGCATGCCTGAGCCCACCATAGGAACTCCTGTTTTAAGCATGGAATTAGTGGGATTTCTGTTTCTAGACTGTGTCTGTGTTGGGACCATAAATTCTTTAGGTACCACTGTAGTTTTCTCATATGTAGTCTGGCAAATGGAACCAAGATTATGCATGATGCCATGAAGCCCAAGGTCTGCAGTACTTTTCTTGCTGTTAACTTGTTCAGTTTTGTTAGTGCCAAGAAGTAAAGAGGAAGTTCTTTTTGTTTTTCCGTAGTCAGGAATGCCATTTGTTTTACTGTGTCCAATTCCGCGCCCAAGAATGTCCTTGTTTGGGATGGTATCAGCCTTGACTTTTGTAAATTGACTGTGTATCCCAGTGCTTGTAGCAAGTAAATGACCCTTTGTAAATCTGTTGTCAGCTTGCTTTTGTTGTCCCCTTGTAGCAGGCAGTCGTCCAGGTATGGGTAAATTTGAATTCCCTGTAGTCTGCAATGGGCGATTACTGATGCCAGGCATTTTGTGAATACTCTGGGCGCAGTAGATAAGCCAAAGGGCAATGCTGAGAATTGATAGTGCTCTGATCCTGCAAGAAATCTGAGGTATCTTCTGCAGATTGGTCGAATGGGGACGTGCAGGTATGCCTCCTTGAGATCTAGAGTTACCAGCCAAGACTCCTTGCCCAGCATGGGAAGAAGCTGCTGTAGGGTCAGCATTTTGAATTTTGGGACAATGATGTATGTATTTAAGGTGGACAGGTCGAGAATTGGTCTCCAACTTTTTTCCTTTCTTGGAACTAGGAATAGTCTGGAATAGAACCCCTTTCCTTGCTCTGCTGTTGGCACTTTTTCCACAGCTCTCATGTTTGCTAACTCCATTATCTGGCGTAGAGCCTCTGGTTTTTGATTTGGAGGTAGATTTGGCATTCCTCTTTTGACTGGTAAGGTGTGGAAGTGAAACCGGTAACCTTGATCTATGGTTTGTAAAATCCACTTGTCTTTTGTTATGCAGTGCCAGTTCCTTGAAAATAAGGTTAACTTTCCGCCTAGAGGAGCTGCTATTTGTTCCCTGGTAGGCGGATTTAGGGTTAAGTCACTGTGGTTGTGCTGATGTAGTGGCAGTGGCTGTGTCTGTGCCTCTGTTGTTACCTTGCCACTGTCGTCCTCTGTAGGCACCTCCTCTTGATTGGTTTCTGCCTCTGGAAGCGTCTATTCCTGCCCCTTTGAAATTTTGTGGAGTCAGGAAAGGACCAATTTTTGGCAGGCCAGTTCCTGCTAAACCTTGGGGTTGAACCTGCAAGAAATCTTTAACAGTTTGAACAGATTTTGCCTTTTCTTCCATTTTCTTCATAACCTGCTGGGCAGGTGTACCAAACAAACTTGTCTTGTCCATAGGAGCATCTAGCAGCTTAGCTTTAACATGATCCGGTAAAGCTTGTTCCTTTAGCCATGCATGCCTTCTTATCACTGTGCCTGTCATGGCTGATCTAAATGAAGCCTCCAGTGCATCATAGCCACATTTTAAGGAATGGTTGCTAACCTGCTGTATGTTATTTACCATCTCTAATACATATTTCTTATCAAGAGATTCATCAGTGGTTAGTTTTTTAGTTAACTGATCAAGCATAAACTCTTGGTATTGTATCATGTGAAACTGACAGTTTAAAGCTCTAGCTGAGAGAGTAGCTGAAGTGTAGACCTTTTTACCCCATCTGTCTAATGACCTTGCTTTCCTTTCAGAAGGAATAGGGTTTTTAGCTATGGTCGCTACTGCCTTGGGACCCTGGGATATAGTTTCTGGGTCTGCAAGTGGGGCCTTGTAAAGGTGGTGATGAGTATCTGGCACCCTGTAAAATCTGTCTGGTTTGGCAGGGGCTGGGGTAAAGAATCTGGAGCGGAGCAAACATCATTGAAAGCATCATCCACCACAGAGAGAACAGGAGGTATAGCTAAGGGCCTGTGCTGTGGGAGGTGCAGAAAGGTCCTAAGTCTTTTTCTGGAGTCTGAAAAATCCTGTTGCTGCCATTGGAACTGTTCTCGCATGGCATGCAAGGTTTCCCCAAAGGAGAATTCTTCTGGTGGGGAAGCAGCTGGAATGGATTCTTCAGCATCAGAATCTTCAAAATTGGAGAAAGGAGCCTCTGGCTGGTCAGTTATGTCTGATTCATCAGCAGATTCATCAGAGGACACTGGCTCAGGGGGCTCTGCCCTAGGTCTCTTCTCTGGGGGCTGAGAGGCCCTATCTGGGTGAGATTGAGATCCTCTGATTAAAGAAATTAAATCTTCTGCCAAAGTAAGCATTTGGGAACTAGAAGAGGGCCTGGATGTGGGGGGTTTAACAGGCACTGTTTTAGTAGTCTTGGCTGCTTTAGCCCTGGCGAAGGCCTTAATGGACATGGCTGCTGGAGGCCTAGCAGCACCACGTGCTGGGGTAGAGACATCCAAGGGGATGGTGTCTGATAAGTCAACCACCGTAGTGGGTAAAATTTCTGAGGTCGATTCAAGAGTTGTAGCAGGGGCCTCAGTTGTAGGAATAGGTTCAGCTGTACTTAGATCAGTTTTCTCGGTTTCGGCCAAAACCGAGACACTCGCGGTTTGCTTAACCATGGTTTCGGCCGAAACCGTGGACCGCGAGTGTCGGTCTTTATCTTTGCGTTTTTTGGTAGATTGGGTAGTCGGAGGATCCGGCGGCATAATGTACGCAAAATCAGAACCGAAAAACTGTTCTGCAAACTCCGCCCGGCGCCTAAGCGTTGTCGGTTGAAGAAGCACAGGCGAACAGGCTGCTACGTCGTGGGCTGGGCCTAAACAAGGCAGACAGTAAGAGTGGAAATCTTTATGAGGTATTTGTTTCCCACAGGTTAAACAATTGTTAACTTTTTCTGACATCGGCTGAGGCAAGAAAGAGTCCCCAACGGGGTACTTAGCTTTAGAAGTCTTCGAAGTAGTATTCGGTAGAAATAATCTCTGGATCCGACCGACCGGCACTTGCGAACAGCTTCTGCTTCGGGCGCCACGCGGCAAGAAAGACTGAGGAAAATGGCGTCGGCTGATGCTTTTATACCCGAAGACCAACAGAGATGACGTCGGGTGGAGTGCGACATCAGCTGAAGCCGGACCCGGACTTTGGAATCCGGCCGACTGAAGGGCTGCCTGACGACAGGACACCCCAGTTGTTATGACTGCAGATGCATCCATGAAGGACATCATATTCCCTACTTCATGTCTTTAATGTTTGGAAGAACATTTAGGACAGCAGAAAAGGAAGGAAGGAAAGAGTTAACAGTAAGTAAAACAAAATTTTTTTCTTAAGTTTTTTTTTTTTTTATAATACATGACGCATACTACAAAGTAAGGCTTTTTCAGTTATTTTTGTGTGTGTAATAGGGATACATGTGCCCCTATTTTTCCTTCTTTCTTTCTTCTTGTTCAGTTTTAAGAACTGTAGGCACTGCAATGTAAAAAGAGAAGAAAGCATGGACAAGAGCATGATATGAAAAACTGATGCACTTTTCCCTACTTTTGTATACGGGAATGACTGGATTAAGGCCCTTGTCTTGATTAAGGGGAAGCAAACAAAAGTACACTGAATACAATGAAAAGTTTCCCTCTAGTACATAAATGTTTAAAGTGCAATATGTGTAGTGGAAGGCAACTGTGTTATCTGGTTCTCGTGTTTCTATGGAGACAGTCTGATAAGGGGCAATAAAAACAGAACACTTCTTTATTACGCTGGCTAGAAGATAATATATTCTGAAGTAATTCAAGTTGTTTTTACATCTGAGAGAGGAATAAAGATAAGACAAAAATAGACTGCTTTTACTGAAAGTAGAAGCACAGGTTATACCATGCATTTTAGCATGGATGACCTTCACTACAGGTTAATTCAAGACTTTGGGCGTGGATATCAATCTAGGGCAACTGTTCCATTTAGGAGGGTTAAACTTCATTATTCGAAGATGTATAAAGTTTTGTGTATTAGTACATTGTTAATAGGTTTTGGGGGTGTTCTGGGGGCGGTGTCTTTTTTTGACTGTTTTCATTAACACAAAAAGTTTTATAAGATGTGACAGAGGTTCAAATACACATGACAAAAAACTAATGCATAAAAGATCAAACCGCTAAACCATTAGTGTATGCATGTATCACAAAAGCTGAAACTAGACATTTAAAAAAAAGCTGTTAAACATGCCAGGTGTGAATAATAACTTATCATAATGACACTTTCCATATCTTTAAGTGTAAATGGTCTCACAGATATATATATATATATATATATATATATATATATATATATATATATATAAAATACCACATCAATAGCAACACCTTAAGTACGCACTCAGTGGTGAGAGACCTGGACACACAGGTTGACAGTAACCTTATCTTTGACCACCATGTCTCCACAGGGGTAAGAAGGGCATTCTATGTTGCTCATCTCATAAATAAGGGCACTGCCTCCAGAAAAAAAGACGTTATAACCTCCCTGTACTCTTCCCTCATTAGGCCAATAATTTAGTACAACACCTCTGTTGGTGTGTACCTGTCCAAGCACCTGTAGTAATTGGAGATACCACAAATGTTCCTCACAAGGAAAATTCAAGGTCTTCAGCATCTGTCCTATGTGGATCGTCTGAAATAATTGTCACTTTATTCTGTTTCATACAGATTGCTCAGAAGCGGTCGCTGCCTTGCATACAAGGCAATCTCTGACCCTGCTTTATTGGAAATGCTACATCTCCATAAGTCAAATGGCACACAGGTTACTCACTCTAAAGATGTTAAACTGGTATGTGGCATTAATGGAACCTGTTGGAGGGACAGATTTGTCTCTGAGGTTACCACACCTATGGAACAGACTCCCACTTCATGTCAAACAGAGCACCTCATTGTCCCTCTTCAAACGCAATCTGGACGATTGGATGGGTAACCGTAAATTCACCCTGGGGGTTCCACCTGTGTTCCTCTTGGACAGGGACAATAGGTACTGATCATGGAAATAAGGGTAGAACATGGTGAGGCTTATACTGGCCCTAGGGTCATTAGCCTAGTAACTTCCTATGAGCCTATGATGAAAGAGTAGTGAACTATATTAAAATGCAGAGTGCAAATAGTTAATGCTACAGGAGACGCATTTGGATAGCAATGAACATGTGAATCTGATAAAGGATTTCAGGATGGTTATTCAGCAGAATATCAGTCACTAAGAAAAACAGGAGTACTTACATTAACTGTGAGAGGGGCTCCAACAGTGACAGAAGAGGAAAAAAAAGATAATAATGCTATATTTGGATTATGCTGGCATGTATTTATATTACACCTAAAACTGTACAATGCAGCTTAAGAAAATTCTGGGAGAAATAATCAGCTTTCAGTAGTGAATATTGCTTATAGGTGGGGACTGGAATTTGATTTGCAACAATGAGGATGTATCTGGGGGGCCCTACAAGGGAAAATATAACAAAACTGGGTAGATTTTTGAAGGAATTTATGAAAATATTTGGTATGGAATGTGTGAATTCAGTTGTAGGAGTTTGGAGAAAATTTACATATTATTCCCCAATGTATAAAAACTGGGCTAGGCTAGACAAAAATTATATTTCACAGGAACATGTACATTTAATTGAAAGTTTTCATATGCATCCAATAACTATTTCAGATCTTCAGCCAATAATAACTAAAATAAAAAAGCAGCA